>NC_058131.1:632569651-632636492 GCF_016433145.1 Gracilinanus agilis
GAGGGTGTAGACTCGAAACTACCACACCAATGCAACTACCAACAATTTGGAAATTGGTCTTGATCAAGGACACATGACAAAACTAGTGGAAATGCGCATGGGTAGGGGGGGTGCGGGGGGGGGGTTGAAGGGGAAAGGAGGAGCATGAATCATGTAACCATGTTAAAAATGAATATTAATAAATGTAAAAAAAAAATAAAAATAAAAATAAAAGTTTATGAACCCTTAAAAAAAATGGGAATAATATATGCACTTCCTGACTCTTAGGGTGGTTTTGGGGAAAACATTTTGTAAACTTGAAGTGTTATATCAGTGCAAATTGTTGGTATTATTATTACTATTTGTGAAACAAGAGAAAAGTGTAATGAAGGCAGAGATAGATTGGAAGGAAATTAGGTGCTAAGACTAAATCTTGTGAGGATTGAGGCACTGAGTCCAATCTAATGGAATATATGGACAAAAAGGTCAAAAGTTGAGGCAAATCCCAGGCTTATTCTCTTCTCACTGGGGAAATCAGGGAGCAGACAGAGATAGAGCATTCAGTCTTGGAGGCCAAATGGGCACACAAAGAGGAGGGGGTCCAATCCCAAGCCTTCTCATGTCTTCCTTCCTTGGCAGGTGAGGAAGATCTAAGTTTGCATAAGAGAAGGGACTGGTGGAAGTGCTTAAACCTCCAGTCCAGGGAAAGTATTGGGTTTGTGAGATGTAAAATAGATAAGTCCAACTACATTAAATTTAAAAAGGGTTTGCACAAACAAAACCAGTGCAACCAAGATTAGAAGGGAAACAACAAACTGTGGGGGCAGGGGTAGGGGATTTATATAGCAAGTGTCTCTGAGAAAGGTCTCATTTCTCAAATATGTAGAGAACTGAGTCAAATTTATAAGAATATAAATAATTTCCCAGTTGACAAATGGTCAAAGGATATGAACAGGCAATTCTCAGATGAAGAAATTAAAACTATTTTTAGTAATAAGAAAAAATGCTCCAAACCACTATTAATAAGAGAAATGCAAATTAAAACAATTCTGAAGTACCACCTGACACCTATCAGATTGGCTAATATGACAAAAACAATGGAAATATTGGAGCAGATGTAGACCACTAAAACCCTTCTGGAAAGCAACCTGGAACCATGACCAAAGGGTCATAAAACTGTGCATACTCTTTGTCCCAGTAATACCATAGCTAAGTCTATGTTCCAAAGAGATCAAAGAAGGGAGAAAGGACACAGCAGTACAAAAATATTTATAGCAGTTCCTTTGGGGATGGCAAAGAACTGGAAACTGAAAGGTTATCCATCATCTCCAGAATGGCTGAACAAATTGTGGTATCTGATGGTAATAAAATCTACTGGGCCAAAAGAAATGACAAAAAAGACGATCACAAAAAAAAACCTTAGAAAGACTTATATGAAGTGATGTAAAAGTGAAGTGAGCAGAACCAGAAAAAATTTCGTATATGGTAACAACAATAAAGTATGTTAGTTAGTCAACTGTGAGTGATTTAACTATTATCAACTCTACGAGGATCCAGGACAACTCCAAAGGACTCATGACGAAAAAGGCTATCCACTCCCATGGAAGGAACTGATGGAGACTGAATGCAGATTAAAACATTTCTTCACTTTATTTCTCTCATGAATTTTTCTCAAATGTAAGTTAAATGTATCTTCTTTCACAACATGATAAACACAAAATTTGTATACACATATTAAATAACACATATACAACCTATATCATATTACCTGCCATTTGGGGGAGGTAGATAGGGTGGCAGGGAAGAGGATCACAATATTATTAAAATTGTGTTTACATGGAATTTTTTTTAAAAAAAGAGAGAATGGGACATTGCCAAAGAGCAATTTTCAAACCATTTTCAATGATGCTTATGTCTTGCTAAAGCAATTGATTCTCATCTGTGCATGAAAGCAGGTCTACTAGGACAGCTATATGGCCATATATGGTTGGCCATTGGTTTGAACAACATCTAAATAGGACAACACTTTTTAGTAATAAGATTATACATTTCAGATTGGTCTCCCTAAATCCCAATTATTCTACAATAGTTGGATGTTATTATTATCAGTTGTTCAATTAAATTATCCAGCACCTACTATGTGTCAGACACTGAGCTAAACACTGGGAATACAAAAAGAGGCAAAAGATAGTCCCTGCACTCAAAGAGTTTACAGTCTAATGGGGCAGACAACATGCAAACAAATAGATAGAAAGCAAGCTATGTATAGGACAAATAGGAAATAATTTTAAAAGAGTAGGCTGTTTTGGAAAATAAATAAGCACAACCTGAAGAACATTAAGTGAAACCCAGGCCAAAAAGTGGCCAAGTCCCTGAACTACTTCTCCCCAAAGATGCTCCTTGTAGGGAAAATTTGAAAAGCCTAGATACAGTCTTCAGGTCTTGCTAGTGATTTAGCTTGGCCATAGACATTTGAACAGGATGTACTAGGTGTCCCCTTTTGCTCTCTAATGCATTTTGGCAATATGTATCTCCTTTTTAAAGGTTGTATATTAAAAGTAATGTTTAAGTGTTAATTTTTGTAAATTAAATTTTAATTTCTTTAGTTTGATGAATAAAAATAATATCTTTATAAAATGACCACTTAGCATTTAAATTATGGTCAATTTAACATAAAGCACAATGGGAAAAGCCTTGGCTCTCAGAGTCAGAGATTCAAATTATCTAGTTGATTACCTGCTGCTTGTGTGGCCTTTGGCAAATCACTTAATTATCCTTGGCCTCAATTTCCTCATTTGTAAAATAAGGAAATTGAACTAAAAAGCCTTCTAGCAGCACTATACTTATGATTCTGTGATTAAATATTCAATATGAGTACAAATTAAAAGTAAATAAGTAAATTAAATTCTCTTGCTGTACATCTTAATGAAAAACTTAGCTTCCACTCATTCCCTTAATGGGTCTCAATAGATACTGACTTTCTAGAGCAGGGGTTGGCAGCCTTCATTTTTCTTACAATAACAGTAGGAGGGAATGTGCTCCCAGTGCAAAAGGAGAGGGGCTAGTGAACACAAGATGATTCTTCAGAATTGAGTGGAAAGAGGGGAAGTGTGCAATGATTGAAGGGAATTCGGTTCAATGTGCAACTATCATCAGCTGAGGCTATTGTAATGATTTTCTTGGGCATGTCAGTTGTCTAGCAACAACCCATTTGATAACCCTTGCTAGAAAAATTCTAGGGTCTGATTTTCCCTTGCTTGAGCATTTGTAATGGTGCAATTGCATTCAAAGTCAATATATCCAGATAGTTGTTCTCACTACAGAAATCCAGCCCCCTTTCACTCTCCTGTGAATCAAAGCTGAGTGGAAGATGAGGAGGCTGGCCCTCCATGGTAGAGGGCTCTGTCAAGTCTTTGGCTTGACTGGCTAACAACTGAGCATCACAACTATTCCTTCTTCTCAGGATCCTGCATGGAGGAGAAGGTGAGGAAGACTCCTCAGCTCCAACCTGGGTCTTCACTTTGAGCTCTTTAACCTTGTAGTTCCTGAGATCTGTCAGTCTTTGGTTGAAGTAGTCTTCCAAACTTTGTTCCACAAAGTCTCCATTGGTGTTTTGATGACTCCTTGTAGAATGGGGACCCAAAAAGCAGCTGGTACCTTGGGCTAGCGTTAGACCATCATGAGATATCTCCATCTTTGAACCATTTCCTTTTCTTCCAATAGCCAAGAAATCTTGGTTCATGCCCAACCCTCTGTACCAATTCTGTGAAATCTTTTGGAAGTTGTAGGGAAAATAAATAACAAAAAGTTGATTAACTTTGGAACTAGTTTACCTACAGGATGCAAGAATCAAATTTGCAGAGGCTGAATTCAGTAAACATATTCAATATTGTATGACAAATGGGTTTTATATATCTATAGATCATTGTGTGATAAACATTTTGAAAGATAATGTGACAGAACACTGAATTTGAAGTCAAGAAATATGGGTTTGGATCTCAGTTCTACCCCTTATTAATTATGACTTTACCTCTCTTGGGCTCAATTTACTCATTTTTAAAGAGAAGAAATTAGACAAAAGGATATTCTAATACCCCTTTCGGTTGCAAATCTATGGTTATCTATTATAACACCAATGGAGACAGGACTTTTATAGTTTATCCTAAAGATTTTTACTCTGTATTGTAAGTTGTATCTTGTCTAAAATTTATAGTCTCAATTGTCTGGGGAACTAAGAGGTTAACTAATTTGCCCAGGGACACATAGTTAGTATGAAAGAGAGATAAGGATTCATTCTCAGCCAATAGAGAGGCAGGTTCAGATCCAATAAAAGTTGTGCCTCAGGATACCTCAGAGACTATCAGTCAGTCAGTAAATCCTTATTAAGCTTACTCTGTGTCCAGCATCATGTTAAGTGCTAGGCATACAAAGTAAGGCAAGAATAGCCCCTTCTGTTTTTAATTTATAACTTTAATTAAATTAAATTAATTTTTTAAAATCACATTTTGATGAGGGAGCTTAGAGTTGCAAACCACTATTGTACACACAAGATATATACAGAACAGATGGAAGGTGATTTCATAGGAAAGACACTAGTAGTTGGGAGAGTTGGAGAAGAAGGATAGGCCTCCTACCAAAGGTGGAATTTGAAGTAACTTAGGGAAGCCAGGAGGTGAGGAGGAGGAGGAAGAGCATTCCAAACATAGGGACCTTGGCAGAAAAAGGCAGTCAGGAGATGGAGTTTGGTGAAAAATGTCCTCTATAATTCATCCAACAGGTCTACATCTGAAGACTTCTAGTGATAGTGTGGGATCCATATTTCTGAGAGGGGTTCAAGCTGCATCACAGAATTCCATAGTGCCCCCCAGAACTCTAAGAGAGGGGGCATTAAAAGGTAGTTGGAATCCTGGTATAAAAATCCAGGTCACCCTTCTTGCAGGGTCCTGACTCTTTGCTCTTGGCTCTGAGCAGAGGGACAATCTGAGTAGCTCTGGACTGGGATACTTGTCACTGATAGCCAGGGCTGCTTTACCTTGGTAGCTAAACCACAAAGACAAACCTTCAAGCAAAAGCATAGTCTACTTTCAATTTAGCAGTTTAGGTTTTAGAAAGAAGATTGTTTAGGGCTTAGATAGGAAGTCAGCCATTCCAGATACATTCCCCCACCTAGGGGGATGTGTAGTTAGCCTGCAGTTAACAGTTTAGCCAAATTACCTTCCCTTCTCTTTCCTTAAACTGATTCCCTTCTCATGATCCCCGAAATCATTAAATACATTTAGTTTGTGAACAATAGAGTTTGTATACAGTTAGCTGGGGGATTATACTTACTACCTTCCTTTCATAAAAGTCAAGTATTCCATTTAAGCAGGGGTTATAACTGCTTTTGCCCTGGGGGGCTGTGGTCAGATTTACTGAAGACTTTAACCCCAAACATTTCCATCCTGTGAGAGAGTAATTCAAACAAAGAAAGTTATCATCACAAGGGGTTTAGTTTCTATCCACTTACCATCTTAGCCCAGAAGTTATCAAGCTAGAATATCCTCCATAACCTGACAGTTAACTGATTTCCAACTGTTTACAGGGTGGGGGGGAGGTGAAGGAGTACTCCACAGGCTCCTGCCCCTCCCATCCAGTCAAGCCTTCCTGCTTCTCCAAAGACCTGGGATTGGGGAGATTCCATTGCCACTGACCCCTGATCTCAGTTTCCCTAATCCTATAATAGGAAGTTTGCTACCTCTTGAAGTAGCCATTTTTATTTTTGGACCACTCTAACTATTAGGAAACAGTTTTATATATTGACCCCAGAACCTACCTCTCTGTGGCTTCCTTCTATACTCCTAGTTCTACCCTATGAGGACAAGCAGAGCAAGTATAATCCTTCCTCTATATGAGAGCCTTTCAGATATATGATGACAACTCTCTTCCCTCCCACTCTCTCCAAAGGAGTTAGAGCCCTTAGCCTTGAGAAGCCCTTGAGTCTAGAGAGTATAGTACTTTCTAGTAAAAAGATAAGTCTAGGGTCTTAGAGCTAAATATGAGTCCCTGATAAAAAAAAAAAAAACCAAGATTATCTCTTTCCAAAGTTGTTGATTGTGCTGGGGAGGTTTGGGGAGACTATATGATGTTGAAGAAAAAAAATTCACTTGTCAGAGAACCAGGAAATCCACATCTTAATCCCACTCAAACATGATCAGCTCTTAGGTTTTTGGATCAGATACTTGGCCTCTAAGTTTCCTATTTAATCTCTAAAATCAATGAGGATACTCTCTAAGGCAGAATCATAACTATGGAGGGACCAGTGGAGCTTTGCCTAAAAGTCTGTATACTTAGAGGGCACTGATACCCATATTCTAGGGCATACTTCTGTCCCCCCACACTTCTGGCTCCCCACATATGTGTCCTCCTACCTCATCTCCCCAGCAGGAGCTAGTGATACAGACAGCTTGTGGTGTTCTGGCACATGATTCTTTCCCATTGAGGCAATATTTTAGGTTAGCCACCCTTTGAGCCAGAGACAAAAAATTCCTAGTTACAATTCTTCTCTAAAGTCCCTTCCAACTCTAATACATTAAGAGATAGTAGAGAGGGGAAAAACATTAAATTTGGAGTGAGTCTTGTTTCAAATCTCATCTGATCTTAAGAAAATCAGTTCTCCTTTCTAGGTCTGTTTCTTTGTCTATGAAATGAAGGAAAACAACTAGATTGTTTCTAAGGTATTTTCTAGTTCTAATAGCAGCTAGATGACACATTGGCCCTCAATCCAGGAAGACCTGAATTTTAATCTAGCCTCAGACACTTACTAGCTATGTGATCCTGGGGAAGTCACTTAACACTGTTTGCCTAAGTTCCTCATGAACTGGAGAAAGAAATGGCAAACCACCACAGTATTTTTGCCAAGAAAATCCAAAATGGGTCACCAAAAGTTGGGCATGACTGAAAAACAACTTAACAACATTCCAGTTCTAAATCTATTTCTAAATTCTAAATTCTAAATCTAAATCTGAGATTGATCTCTGGCATTAACAAAGGCGATAAGTTTGCTTGCTTTATGTAACATCTCTTCAAGATAATGTATAAACTTTAATGTGGGGTCAAATTGAAAATGAAAAATGGTCAGGGGTGAATAGCCCCCATTTCCTTTCACCAAGGCACCCCTCTTATCACGGTCTAGCATTATATTAATCCTTGCATTGATAGAGGGCTTGTGTGTCTGCATTTTCATATTAGAGTATTGTGATCCCTCATTGAGAAGCAAATCACTGAAGAGGTGAGAATTTGAGTCTCCTTTCATGGTCCTCATTCATTCCTTTTATTTATTTCTTTTTTTAAAAATTAAAGATGCTCTTTTTTTTTAAAGAATTCTAATACTTCCCGGTATTTTTTTCAGCCCTTTCCGCCGGTAGAGCTCTCTTTATAACAAAGTACTGTTAAGTAAGATAGACCAATGAATGAAAAGATATTTATTAAAAGCTTATCAAATGCTAAATAAGTGGCAATTAGGTGGCACAGTGGATAGAGCGCTAGACTTGGAATCAGGAAGGCTCATCTTTATGAGTCCAAATATGGCCTTAGATACTTATCAACTTAACTTACCAGTTAAGAGACCAGCAAGTCACTTAACCATGTTGGCCTCAGGTTCCTCATCTATCAAATGAGCTGGAGAAGGAAATAGCAAACCACTCCAGCATCCATGCCAAGAAAACCCCAAATGCTGTCATGAAGAATTAGACAAAACAGAAAATGACTGAGTAACAGCAACAACAAATACGAAGCATTGGGCTAAATTCTGGTGATACAAATACAAAAAGCAAGGATAAGTCTCCTGCCCTCAATATGTCCATATACTCTAGTGGGGGAGATGTCAAACCTAGGAGAAGAATGGTTAGGGAGGCAATTTTCCAAACTTTAGTCAGGAAAATTACCTGTATGTTGAGTGGGGCCAATGGGGAGGAGTTTAACCCAACTCATTCATTCAGTCACACTGATGAGGTTGATATGATCAAGAGAACCAGAATGGGTGAGGTCAGCAAAGGAGGTCACTAAGAAGAAAGAGTGGTATGGAACACAGGGAGGGTACATTAGGCAATGTGCCAAAGTACGAATGGACAGCTCCTTTCACATCTCTAACTCACTACTTTTCTCCTGCCAGGTGAAAGATGAGGTGGATTCTTTGCTTCAGTCTTCTGCCACAAGGATAGGAGGGATGATGTGTTTTGCATGAATTTCCCCCAGCTCTACTCAGTGGAAGGAATATCATTCCATTTCATGGCTCTAGGGAAGATACATACAAAAAAAGGGGGGGGGGAGCAGGGAGAGGAGCTTTGCAGCAGGACAGATGGTGAGATTCCTGGGCACGAGGTTGAAGAGAGAGTTTCTTGCGATGGCAGAGAGGGTTTATGGAAGTCATTGGATTTTAATAGTAATGATAATAGTGATAACAATTGGATCAGTGATTTCATTGATGTAGGGAAGTCCCAGAGGAGGAAACTCTCTATGCCAAGGCAAGTTAACCCCTTTTCTGAAATTTATAATCTTAAAGAGATTAGAATTCACATCCCACTCTCTGGCTGTCTTTATTGTGATGTCTTCCCCCCATTAGAATTGCAATGTGTGCTTCTTGAGGGTAAGGATTATCTTTTTTTTTTTGCTTGTATTTGTATAGTGCTTGACATGGAGTAAGTCTTGGCTTAAAGAACTTACTAAAAGTCAGAGGAGAGAGTTAGGCCTAGATATGTGAGGTCTTTGGTTCAAATTTGGCCTCGGACAATTCCTAGCTGTGTGACCCTGGGCAAGTCACTTAACTCCACTTGCCTAGCCCTTGCCACAGTGCTTCCTTGGAAGGATACTTAATTATCAATTCTAAGACAAAAGGTAAGGTTTCTGTTTTATTGTTTTAAAGAGCTGACTATAGTACTTTGAAGTTAAGTGACTGCCTCAGGGTCATAAAGCATTAAAAATATGGATCAAAAGCATTATTCACAACCTTGTCTTCCTGATTCCAGGGACAATCCCACTATATCACAGCAGCTGCAGCTATAATAAAAATAACATATAGTTATTTAAGGTTTCCCTACAACAATTCTATGAAGTGAATTGTTCAGGTTATTTCATCTCCATTTTACAGATGAGGAAGCTCAGGAGCAAGGAATAATATGTCTTGTCCTCAGTCACCTAGCTACCAAGTGTCAGAACAAAGATTCAAACCCAAGTCTCCATACTCTAAGACCAACACATTTTTTTATGAGGCTACCCTATTCTGAAGAATGAGGGGTGGAGGGAGATAGTACTTGAAATTGTTAGAAAGAGGATATTTTCCATTTTGGAGATGGCCCCATTGCCCCCCCCAGTCAAAACATTCTCCTTTGGGTGCTATAAGCTGGGATGTGCTTTCCCAAAATCACAGTGTTAGTTCTGAAATAAATCTTTAGCATCATCTATTCAAATCCTTACATTTTTACAAATGAAGAAATCAAAATCCTGGGAAGTCACTACTTTGAAATCTGTTCCCAACTTACCAAGTTCTCACATCCAGTCAAGGGCAAACTTGAACCCAGGTCTTTAGGTTTTCACTGCAGCCTTGTCCATTATACCATTCCACCTCTTTGCTCAGCAGTGATGTGAGCATTAATTAAGTTAATGTCCCTAAAGTGTTTTAAAAAGGCAAGAAGCTGCTAAATCACTCCAGAGTTCCAAAAACCTCACTCCCATAACACCCTGGGCTCCTAATTCACTGCTCCCAGAGGCTGCTGCTGACAATTTGCCACCCTAATAATCCATTCATTATGTCTGGGTGTCATTAAAACGTACAATAAAATCTTCAATTACATTGCAGTTTAATTTTTCCATGTTAATTGTCCAAGAGTTGTACTTGGAACAGAAGAGCTCAGGCCTTTCTCAGCCAAAGCTGTGCTGTGTTTGGCCTGATTGCTTGAAACAAGATACTGGGTGGAAGTGTCCCAGTGGCCTCACCTGACCTAGCTGCTGCTGCTGCTGCTGTGATGCCCAGGATCCCAAGGCCGCCTGGGGTGGCTAGCCGGGTAAGGAGCTAAGAAGCATTGCTCTTTTTCCAGGCTCTCTGTTCCCCTTAACTTGGCTCTTTCTATCATTCTTCTTTTCCTTTCCCCCCCTCACTCTCTGTCCCTTCTCTCTGCTTCTGTCTCAGTTTCTCAAAGATGCAAGATGATCATCAGGGAGTGGAAAGGGAAGGAGACCCATTCCTGAACTTTCCGCTACCACACTACCCTGCCTCATGATTAAATACTAGTAGCCTGTGGCTCCAGCACTGCATAGTAATATGAGGAGTCCCAGGGCCAGAGCCACAAAAAAGCCACGTACAAGACCCTACTGGACACAGAGAAGGAAAAGCAGATCAAGCAAAAATATTTCTTCAAGTACTTTCTTCCAGAGAAATCTAAGGTGTTAGCTAACTCTAAATAGAAGAGACCCAAACTTGAGAATTGTACCGAAGGGGAGAAATTAGGAGAAAGTCTTACTGGTCTATAATTTTTGGCTTCCCACCTCCATGCCTTTGCTTTTTCCATTTTCTCCACCTGTAGTGTGTTCCACTACTGCCCTCCAAATCCTACTGTGAGAATTTATTTTTCATATACTGTATCAATTCCTGTATATTAGGAAGGATTACTGTGTATCCCTGTGTCTGAGATCTGGGTCAAAGATACCATCCAGTCCGCTGCTTTTTGCATTTTCTTTGTCCTTGGGAGTCACAAGGAAAATCTTCTTTTTTTAAAAAAACAGAATTTGGTTAATAAATGAAGGGGGTAAGGGTTCTTTTCCTGTGTGTGTAATCTAGACACGTGTGGGGTTGGAAAGGGATAGATAGGTTGATGGACCACCTCTTAATTAGCATCATCAGTTAAAGATGTCTTGGCATGGTCAAGATTGGGGCTGAATAATGAGCTCCTAAAAATCTATTTATTCAGCTGCCTGACCCAGCTCGGGATGTCCCTGGCCCCAAGAAAGCCATGGAGACCTGTATCACTTTATCAGTTATGATGACCAGCCTAACCAATAAACCTGATATAATCAACAAATTTATATTCTTACCCCAAAATCAGTCTCTTGAGATAATTTTATCATAATACTATCCATCCTTCAAGGTTCAACTCAAACACCTCTTCCATGAAACCTTCCCCGAATTATCCAGCCCATAATGCTCTCTCCCCCTCTAAACTTGAAATAGACTTAATAGACTTACTAATGCATGTTCCATTCATGCAGTATTCATTCGCCATCTCAAATTGTAGTTGCTGGCATTTATGGGGTGGTCTTATCCACCTAAAAGATTATAACCTCCTGGCTAGCAGGAACTATGTCATCTCCTACACATCCACAGCAGGATCTCTTATATGGGGAATGTTTGGTACATTTTTGTTAGATGAATGAATGAATGAATGAATGAATGAATGAATGAATGAATGAATGAATGGTTTTTATCCAAAAAACAGTTTAAAGAGCTTTCCCAACCACCTACCTTGACATCCTGAAAACCTGGGTATTCAGGGATACTGGGAAGAGTACATGCACTGAAACTGTTGGATCTTCTCCGAGAGGTCAGCCTTTGAGATCCATTCCTGAGGTGGTAGCTCTGCCTTGCATCCCCAGTGCTACCCCGGCTACAGGAGGAAAACCACAGGGTTCTCTCTGGCCCAGCCTCAAGAAATGAATCAGAGCTGGGCTTCTTGGGTTCCTTGTTGCTCCAAAATCTATGCATCACTGGTCTAAATTGTAAAAGAAATGCCACCCCTTCAAAGCCTATGGTTACCTAACAGATACTGGAAGAGCCAAGCCAGAGATTTGGGCAATGCCTCACACTGAACTGAATCTGTACCTCCAGACAAATGGTGAAGCAATAAATCAATAAAAGCCAAATCTTCTACTAGAGTCAGTTATGGTAGGGAGCAAGAATGGTTCTGATTGAGGTTTACCTTCCTGAATGGACTGGCTTCTCTGGAGTAATTCAGTAAGCTCAACCTCTGTCAAAGGAGCTTAGAATGGGGGGAATTGTGGGGATTACTGAAGCTCTGTCTCCAGCTTTTCCCCCATTACCTCTATCCCTGGCATAAACTGTCATGGTCTGTTCTAATGGTCAAATTAATGAGCCAGAGAGATCATTCTTCAGCAAGAACAAGAGACAGAATCCCCTGCCCAGTTCAGTGTTGGAAGGAGCAAGGGGGAAAGGATGTGGGCTAACAACAGAATGAAGTGGAAAAGGTACAAACACATTTGCTAATGAGGAACAGCTGAAGGCACTGGCGATATTTTGCCTGGGGACTATGTTCATATATTTCAAATATTTCAAAGGTTGTCATATAGAAGAGTAGAGTGAGTATAATTGCGAGACCCCTGATCTGACACACTGGGGCACTTCCCCTGGAGCAGAGAGAGCAAGATCAGAAATTATTTCTCATTTATAACCTACTGTTCAGTCAGATATTTATGTTTTCTATCTTTGACAGAGCCCCAAAGGACAGGATCATCTGGTCGTGGATGTCTTTAGCAAAGGATTTGGCCATCGACCCCACCAAAGAAGACTGGGGTGCAGGCTAAGTTCCATGGAAAGTATCCCAACTCAACAAGGAGACTTCTCTGATTACTTCCATAACGAGATTTCAACTCTATAAGATTTTTTAACAAATAGAGCTATTCCACAGTTGAATGAACTGTCCCATTAGAATCTTTTGGGATAGCCTGAGTCTAACCTTGGATCTTAATCCAGATCCTACAGAGTCTGTAGATTAATTTCAAGATATCTATGAACTTCTGTGAGTGTGTTTGTGTGTGTGTGTGCATGTATACAGTAAGATGGATAACCTACAGAGCTAATCCATTGCTACATATATCTTGAATAAATACAACCAAAGAGACTAGAGTAGTATTACACAGAAGGAGAAGAGCAGGATGACTTATCTTTGGGAAATTGCATCACTCTTTTAATGATCTCAAACTTCTTGAAACAAAAATCAATCTTTGTAAAATCCAATATTCTTCTACTTGTTTTGTATGACTGTGAGAGATGGAATACTACATTTTCCCAAGCATCAAAGTTGAGATTTGTCCACAGAGCAATGGAGAGAGGTGTGGTGGTCATGAATAGGCTGTAATGCATTACTAACAATGCATTATATGGGTGTATTCTAAAGGATACAACATAAAAATATATCAACAGAAATAAATATGGACTTGTCACTAACAATAAGCTTGAGTGATAACCTGATATGTAGGAAATAGCAGGAGACCTTAAGAAAATTCCTAGTATGTTAAATAGACCCTCCATCATGAATTTATGAAGGTATATGGCGAAGTCAAGAAGGATGGAGAGGCATCTGCATCAATGAAAAGAGTGTATCAGTGTGGTTTCAAGTCCATTAAAATATATGCATATATATACATAATACATACAAAATATACATTTACATGTATATGTACACAGACAACTATATGGCAAGAAAACTAGTACCAGTCATTTGAAAAGGGCACTTCTTCTCCTGGGTAAGTCCACTCAGAAAACCAAATTAATCAACTGGAAGTTTACTGTGTGAATCCTGAATTAGAGCAAAGGAAATTGAAATTCTTAAAGGACATTTCCATCCATCTGGGGCAGCATGATGAATCACCTTCCTCCTTTCTAGGGCTAATTTGGTTTAGATAACCAGGAGGAGGCATTAGAATCAGGGCACTCTTTGCCCTGGCCACTGCCGGATAAACTTAAAATATAAATTTAATCTTTAGTTCTTCCTTTTCTAAGCTTCGGTCAACCCCCTTGACCTTCTTTTATGAGAACATTACCTCATATTAGACATACTGTAGTTAATCAAACTATTTATAGCATGTTTTATGTTTATTACATTGTAAATTAGTGTCTCTGGGATGGGTCTGGGGGAAGCATCCTGGTAGGAAATAAACATCTCGGTCTCTGACCGTATTAGAGGAAAATTACAGTTTCTTCAACAATCTATTCACAACTGATTTCTCTAGGAGGTTGACTTCTATACATACTCAGTTTTATCCTGTGACAGGACCACTACCTACCAAGATCCCTGCCTCCTCCCCAACATGTGTTGTTAGATTTTCCTTAAAAGGCACAAAGTGTGATTGTCTCAGGGTTGGGGCAAGGCTAAAGTTTTGTTCTTTATGCAATTTATTGGAGGTTTATGGTTGTGTTAATGTGGCCTTCTGGTAATCTAAGGGCAAAAAAGGTCCACTCACATGGGGTAGATGCCTTCAGACTTGGTGGCTGCCTGAAGATCATTTGGGTCATGACTTCCCAACCTGAAGAATACTCTGGTCTCAAAAATGGAGGAAGAAGGGATTAATACATCTACCAAAGCTAGGTGTTACTGTATCATTCTTGCATATACCTGTTATTTTAAGACCAAATCAACTACCTTTTGTCAACTGTTAAATGACCCATTTTGAGCACTTAACATCAAACCCAAACATAACTGTGTATTGGCATCAGGCTCACTTCTAATGTGTACATTCTACTTTGATTCAAAGAATATCACTTCCTAATTTTGTGTCCCTATTCTAGGAGCACTTGCTGGTTTGAGCCTTTAGCCCTGCTATGTATGGAATACAGTCCACCAAAGCAAGATATAAGGAACTTCCCTTAGTTTTATTGGATACAATCTTGTATAGTGTGGAAAGCACTGGCTTTGAAAATAGAGGACCTACGTTCACATCCCATCTCTGATTCTTTCTATCTGTGTGACCTTGGGCAAGTCACTTAATCTCCAGTTATGCCTCTGAAAATGATGGGATTGAACTAGATCAATTCAGAGGACCCTTCCAGCCCTAGATGTATGATCCCATGTCTATCCAGGATTCTGGGCTCTCTCAGAAAGCCAGAGATTATTTGTACCTGTCCATGGGGCAGAGGGAGAAGGAGACCTCCTGTGTCATCTGCAAGTTTTACACAGACTTTCTTTTCTTTCTTTTCTTTTCTTTTTTTTTTAAACCCTTGTACTTCGGTGTATTGTCTCATAGGTGGAATATTGGTAAGGGTGGGCAATGGGGGTCAAGTGACTTGCCCAGGGTCACACAGCTGGGAAGTGGCTGAGGCCGGGTTTGAACCTAGGACCTCCTGTCTCTAGGCCTGACTCTCAATCCACTGAGCTACCCAGCTGCCCCCTTTACACAGACTTTCATTGCCCATTTGGGGAAGAACTGAAAGTACAGGACTCATTTCTTGCGACTCCTCCTCTTAGAAATTACTCACACATAGAGGAGCTGGTAGCTGAATTTGAAAGTCCTTTCCAAAAGGTCCTGAAATTACAGTATCCAAAATTTGGCGATATTAGAGTCAAAACCTTTGGCCTTTTAAGGCTAAGAAGAAAGAAAATTTTGTTACAATTACTCTGATGAAAAATGAACAAGAACTAGATACTTAAATGAACTCATCTCACTCTCCATGGTTTTATGGGTAGAGAACTAGATTGACATTTAGAAAGGTCTATGCTTAAACCTCTCCTCTGATACTACATTATGTGTGACTGTGTGTAAGCCATTTAATGTGTCTGGAGCTTGCACAGGATTGTTATAACACTCAAATGAGATTCTGTATGCAAAGTGCTTCACAAAATTTGAAGTACTAAATATGAATTTTTTTATTAAGGTTATTTGGAGCAGCTAGGTGGCTCATTGGAGAGACAGCCAGGTGTGGAAATGGGAGGTTCTGAGTTTAAATATGACCGCAGACATTTCCTCGCTATGTGACCCTGGACAAGTCACCTAACCCCAACTGCTTAGCCCTTACCATTCTTCTGCCTTGGAACCAATATGGTATCCTTTCTAAGGCAAAAGGTAAAAGGTTTTTTTTAAAGGCTGTCCTCCTTTCTTATAACCTATTGTTATCAGCTTGATATAGCCCAACACACCAAGAATAGATGTATAAAGTATTCATTTCTTTTCCCCAAACACCAATTCAGTATGTTCTCCTTTGGTTATCTATTGCTAACTATAAAACAATCATGTAGTAGAAAAAACTGTGGACTGAGAGTCTAAAGATCTGGATTCTAACCCCAGCCTTTTAATAACTAGATATATGACCTCAGGAAAATCATTCCACTTTTCCCTTGTAGTTCATCTAGGACCTCTCATTTCCCTTTTCATTCCTACAGTCTAAAAGTCAGGCGAAATGGCCTGTCTTATGGGTAGACTACTAAACTGGAAGTCAGGGTGATATGAATGTAGATCCCACTTCTAACATAAGCTATATGGACATGGGAAAGTTAACTTCATTTCCCTCTTTTATACAATGTGGACAATAATACCTGCAATGCCTACTTCACAGGATAATTTTAAGTTTTAAATGAGATAATACATGCAAAGTGCCTGGCAGACAAATTTTACAGTACCTTACAAAAAACACCGGTTATTATGATGAGGCTATGAAATAATGTAAGATAATTTCATTGGGCAAAGTGAGCTGGAATCACTGAACTAAAACCCTCCATAAAAATAATGCTTAAACAGGCCTTTGTTTACCTTTCTAAGAGGCATCATAGTAGAATGTCAAAAGAACTGGCTTACAAGTCAGCCAATCTGGGTCCAAAGCCCAGTTTGACCACTAACTTATTGTATGACCATGGACTAGTTGCTTCCTTTCTCTAAACCTCAGGTTCCTTACTGGTAAAGTAAGGGGGAACTAGGTCAGCTTGAGTTTTCCACAATTGTGTATTAAAATTAATTCTACACTAGCCCCATACCATTGGTGATACAGTGTCATCCACCCTGCTCTATAAGTTAGGCAAAGACACTCAGAAGAGAAGAGATAAAAATCACTCAGGGACCTCAGCTTTACTCCTTATCCTGTCTTTTCATTTCCTTTCACCAATAAATGCAGAACTCCCATTTTATAAGGTAGAATAAGCTGTGCCCCATATCGTACCCCACCCTGTGGCCTGGCAGTCAGAACCTTGCCTGGCCCCATGTTAAAAGGCCATTCGAGCCTGGAAGGCAGCCCCACTTCCCTTGCGGCCAAGCCAGGAAATCAATTTGGGGCCCAACTGGTCATCACCATCATCTCTTTCCTCCAGACAATGACTAATGGGATTGGGTACGATGAAGCTGGGGTTCCGCCTACGATGCTTGGCTATTTGTGCTGAGATGGAAGTCAGGAGAAAGTAACATAAGGATAAGAAGGAGCAATGTAGGTCAGATTTGTAACTTGGGGAATAATTGTATCTAAAGTGTCCACTATAGAGTTGAAATAAGGACAGAGCATGGGGCTCTGCTGCAAGGCACTGAAATTTAGAGGGCACTGCCAGTATTGAGACTCTTGTAGCATCTAGGAAACAACTAAAATTAACCAAAAAAATCTTTACTCAAAAAAGGAAGCTACCAGAAGATATGTTTCCTTTACCTGGTAGCCACATGTCCAGTGAACTCTTTTGAAGTTCTCTCTTGCCTTGCTGCTCCTTCCCCATGGTAGATTCTATAACAGTAGTCTTGTAACATTCTGGCATCTTAGTCATAGAGGTTGGTAGCCTTCTGTCTCAGGGTATCTCCCTTATCTCAACTGATTTTGCTTTTAAAAATTGGTTTTAGAGAGCTTCTCCTGCTGCTTGCCCAAGGTATGTCTCATAAATCTTGCTCTAGAAGCTGAAATTGTAGATTATGGCTCTGGTTCATTGACATTGAACTCTATAGCAGTGATTCCCAAAGTGGGCGCCACTGCCCCCTGGTGGGTGCTGCAGCAATCCAGGAGAACAGTGATGGGCACAGGTGCATTTATCTTTCCTATTAATTGCTATTAAAATTATTTAAAAATTAATTTCCATGGGGCTAAGTAATATTTTTTCTACGGTAGGCCGAAAAAGTTTGGGAACCACTGCTCTATAGGGAAGAAATCAGGGATAGTTTATTTTAGGTGCTTATAAAAAGCTATCAGAACTATATATCTCTTGATCTAATTATGTGCATGGTGGTCTAAAGGTGCAACCGTAGCCAGTGATTCTTCTAGAAAGGTCAATCCCTCCTCCTGGAATGCAATCTGACCCATCTTCTAAATCTAACTCAAAAGATACCTCCTCTCTGAAGCCCTCCCTATTACAAATGCTGGAAATGATCTCCTATCTTCTATAGCTGCTCACATCTGTCTTATGCATATATTTAATCTCTTTTCTATTACACTTGTTTCCTGCATTCTAGCCTTTTTCTGGTACTTCTTCACAGAGCCATAACCTGCAAATCTGGCAAGAGAGCAAGAACCCCAGAATGTGCTCCTCTTGCAAGTAGCATAGAAGAAACCAAAATCAAACCAACTTTAAAAAACAAAGTCAGGTGAAAGTAGAAGATAGAATTTAGGGAGAGATGTCAGAACACAAGGCCACCTGGAATCCCAGGAAGCTCCTTCTGGGGTGGTCATTACTAAGGGAGAGAAGAAGCTCACTGAAGATGTGGCAACCAGAGATAAGGGAAGGAATTCTCATGCAGTAGCATCCTATTTGAATATTCTTACTAAGTGTTAAACTGTTATTTATTTTCCAGCTGAAAGAGTGTTAGCAGCATTTAAATTTTAACACCCGGGACAAAGTCCCAGTGTCCCTGCCCTAGGTGGAACTCTAGTTCATCATAGGTTGGAAATGACATGGTTTCTTGAAAACTGTTTTAGCAGAGCATAAATCAGATAGGTTTCAAACAAAATATGGTCTGTAAATCTATTGTGTGAAAAATAACCTAGCAAGGTGCAGAGAAGCTCATGGACAAATTTAGTTGACGGATAATGAATTTTTCAGCCACAATGACTCATAAAAAACTATCTGCTAAGTTTAGCAGCATTATGGTCTGTATAAATAACTCTGGCAAAAAAAAGAACTCACTAACTTACAAAAAATCTGTCATCCTTGAATTACTGAATTATTATATGTATAATTGTATATGTATATATGTTTATAGCTGTACAATATATTGCAAACTAGTGGGTAAAGGAAGCTATATGTATAGTGGGACTGGAGTCAGGAAAACTGAGTTCAAATCTAGCCTGACACTTATTATCTATATGACCCTGGGTATGTCATTTAACCTCTGTCTCATTTTCCTCAATTGTAAAATAGGGAAAATAATAATACCTACCTCCCAGGGTTGTTTTGCAGAACAAATGAGATATTTCTAAAGTGCTTAACACAATATCTGGCATATAGTCCCTATATGAATACTGGCTATCATTATTGCTAACATATTGGATAGAATGTTATATTTATAGTGAATAAGACCTACAATTAATTCCTGCCTTTTTAAAATTTATTAACTATGTGACCATTCAACTGACCAGAACCCTATACAATTCCCTAAATTTTTCTACTATTAGACATGAATTACAATCTTTGTTGAGACAATTTTAGTTCCTTCATGTCTTGATTTATTGACTTTTATAGGTATGGCTGTATCTCCAAGTTAGAGAGTGAATGCCATAGATCCTTTTCTCAGATGAGCTTCTTATTTCCGTTAGTGATTGGGAGAGCATTCTGAACCCATGAACTGCCTGATCTGTGCTCCTTGTACAGGGATCCCTTCCACATCATGGGACTAGTGGCGCAGCAGCCCCTTAATCCAGAAAATTTACGTAAGATTTTTTTTCCCTCCCTTTGTACAAAAGAAGAAGTCTGAATTTTTTCTTTTTCTCTTATGGGATGCTCACTGTACATTATAATACAATTTGGAATAAATACTTTGTCATAAGCTATATATAGGTCGCTGTTAAAATATCTCTACATTTGTGTGTTATCTGCTAGCTTTTGCATTTTTTCTTAACAAACTTTAACCTTTTACTTATGCATTTCTGAGTTTCTAAACTTTTTCTGTGTCATCTGCTGGCCTTTGCATGTCGTCTGCTGCTTCTGCAAAACTCCCCCCAAATTCTCATTTAATTTCTTTTTTTAATGAACTTTAATTTTTTTATTTCTATTTTTAAAATATTTTCCATGTTTATATATTTCATGTTCTTTCCTTCCCCCTTCCCCTCCTGGATCCAATAAGCACTTTCACTAGGTTTTACAAATGTTATCACTTATACCTATTTCTATATTATTCATTTTTGCAATAGAGCAATCTTTTAAAACCAAAATGCCCAATCACATATCTATATAAACACCATTTAGACACCATTTAATTTCTTATACTGACCTACAATATACCAAAACTGTAATGGGGAAAGTCATGATGTGGAAGAGTCCCTTGCCAGGAATGGGTCTTCCATCCTTTCTGAGTCACTACTATGTATAGAAACAACATTCTTCTCTCCTGATTGTAGAGGGGGAGATTTGATGATTTCTGGAAGACTTCAAGACTGATTGGGTCTTGGGTGTCCCCTAGAAAAGAGAATCAAGGTCTAGGGGTACCAGGGGCTCCATAGATCTTGTTGTCTACTAATGGACAAAGAAAAGAGGAAGGATGGGGGAAAGGAAGAGGAATAGGAGAAAGAGAGAAGAATAATAGAAGGGAATGATGGAAGAAGAGAGAGGGAATAGTAAAAGCAGATATTTTAAAGTATATTTTACAAAATGATTCACAAATATATAATTAATATATATTTACAAAATGACTCACAAATATAAGAATCAAGGTCTAGGGGTACCAAGGGCTCCATAGATCTCGTTGTCTACTAATGGACAAAGAAAAGAGGAAGAATGGGGAAAAGGAGGTGTAGGAAGAGGAAAAAGAGAAGAAGGAATAATAGAAGAGAATGATGGAAGAAGAGAGTGGGAATAGTAATAGTGGATATTTTAAAGTATATTTATGAAATGATTCACAAATATATAATTAATATATATTTACAAAATTATTCACAAATATAAGCATACATATATACACATATCTGCATATATACACACGCATATAACTATCATCTGTCAGTAGTTACATCTACCTATCTATCTATATGGGTATGTCTATGTGTATATATGACCCCTTTGGGACACCCTGTCTACAATCATCTTTGAGGATAAAGAATGTAAGGCACCTTATAAATCTTAAAATATTATTGAAATGTCAGCTATCACTATTTTTGCTATTATTATCATCCCCCAATATCCCTATGAGGTCAGTAGTACAATTATAATTATCCCCAGTTTGCAAATGAGGAAATGATGGCAAGAAGATTAAATGGTTTCTATAAGACCACATAGTTTGTAAGTGAAAAACTCAGAAACTAAATCCAGGTCTTTTGATTCCCTGTTGAATTTTCATTCCATTATACCGAGTTGCTTCCCAAAAAAATGAGAATTTTTTGGAAGAGAGCAACTTATGCTATAGAGCTCCTGTTGGGGTATGGTGTGAGGGGAGGGGATCGGAGTGGAGCAGAGGTAGGGTCTAGTGTTTCCTATCTTCTTTGTCACTAAAAGAAATGGAGTTTTATTACTTCAAGGAATAAGTAATAAAAGTAGTTTTAAGTAATAAATAAATAAAATATAAAATAAATAAAATTTAAAAAGTAATAAAAGTCATTCCCACATACTTTTGCTTATTTGCATGCAAATAGGGCTTCTAGGCTACTATAGTAGAACCCAACTCTTTTCTCCAAAATCTAATATAATACCTTGTACATCTTAGGTGCATAATAAATGTTTGTGTTATTTACCTGAATTGTCATAGCCTCCGAAAGACTTGGATATTAGTTTTGGCAAAGTGCCCTTGGTCATTCCTATGCTTCCTCCAAAGTCTTGAATTGTTTGACAATTTATTTATTTATCTTTATTTTCTTGCCACACTAGCTCAGAATTCTTGCTGTCTCTGGAAATTTCATGAAGATGGGCCTGAGGCATCTAAGTAAAATATTCAAATCCCCACCAGAGATCCTGATGTGACTGGCCTCCTGGTATTAGATTTATTTTCATTTGTCTTTGGAGGAAGAGTCGTTTGAGGTGGGTTTTGTGGGAGCTAAAAAAAACATTCTAGAAATAATCTAGGAGGAAATAATAAGAAGTAAAAGATTTTCTTTTTGTCTAAAATAAACTCAGCTTTCACTAATTTAGAGTGATTGGAGGTATCAGTTTACCCGCAAAAATCTAAAATCATATAATATTTTTCAATAAATGCCATTTTATTACCCTCTAGTACAGACAGTGATTCCAACTGGGCTAACAAGATGTTGTCTCAGAAATTTCCTCCCTGGGAGATGAGACAGAAGCCACAGACCTCCCAGTAGGTGACTATGTAAGGAGCCTGAGACAGGACAGAAGCCAGCCCAGGCTTCAGCGCCCACCGGGATACAGGGCTTGAATCCAGGAGTAGGGCCACACCAGGAGCAGAGACAGAAACCATGAGTCTCCTAGTAGCCCAGGGCACCCATCAGTGCTGTCTGGTGGCAAGACCTGAAGCCAACACCAGGATCTCCAGAGGAAAAGAAGCAGAGGAACCAAGGGGTCTTCCAAAAGATGGGGAGAGGGCTATGGATAGATAGGGAGGTAGAGAAACCAATGCATGGAGTTCACCAGTGGATGGTACCTGAAACCAATGCTGGAGACATGCCAGGAAACAAGGCAAAAGTCAATGACTATGCAGAGGGGAAAGCCCAGACTCAGCTCCAGGTCCAACTCTGGGTCCTTGGCTAAGACTGCTGAAAGACAGACTTTGGCTCCAAGCAACCTCCTTGTCTGACACTTCAATAAGCAAAGGAAAACAGGAACCCCCCACTTCAGGAAGAATTATGGCTTAGTAGTGGCACTTGAATTGCCCCAACAGCAGAACATGGGCTTAGTCACCCTATCCAAGATTAGAGGCAGGTGGCAGAAGCTGTACCTGGTATAGTCTCTATCCAGGAACAGAGGCTGGAAAATTAAAAGAAAAATTTTAAGTGTCTACTATCAAAAACAACTGAACTAGGAAATAGGACACAAGAAGAAAGAATTTAAGAACCATCAGATTGTCTGAACATTATGACCAAAGAAATTTGAATACTACAGTATAATAAATCATAAAACCAACCAAGAAGATTATAACCTAAAGACAAAATGAAATAGAAAGGATCTACCAGTCACCTCCTAAAAGAAATTCCAAATTGAACAGACCCAGAAATGCCATAACTAAAATCCAGATATTCCATGTGAAAGAAAAATTGTTAGAAGTCAACCCAGGAGAAAGAGATCAAATACCAAAGAACCACAATCACAAAATCACAGAATATGAAGATGGAAAGAGATCTCAATAGGCATCTAGACAAACCCATAGGAAAAAAGGAATATCCACTCTATCATACCCAATCAATATTGCACAAGATTATGCAACAGCAACTACAATAAAGGTAAGGAACATTGGAAATATGCTATATCAAAAGATGAAATGAAAAGGCTTATAATCAAGAATTAATTCTCTTGCAAAGCTGTATATAGAGTTCTGTGAGGGAAAAAATGAATCTTTAATAGAGAATAGATTCAAGCATTCCTGTTGAAAAAAACTAGAGTGAGTTAGAATCTTTTAAACACACAGAAAACAAAATAAGCCTAGAAAGGTGAATATGTTTGTGCAATTCGAAGGGGCTAAATCATGATCGAGTATATTCTTGCTCCTGACAGGAAGGAAGAGACATTTTCAATAGTCAAAGAAGGAACAAAGAATGATAGACTTGGAGCCTGAGTGTGATTGTGTCTCTATTCTGTTTGTTTTAAAGAAAAAGGGAGAAAAATGAATTTACTAAAGAAGAAATAAGGGAAAAGAAGGAGGAACTTTTCATAATTAAGAACAAAAAGTATACAAATATTGAGGGGGGAGGAAGTAGGCATCTCATGAACCTTAATCTGAGTTAAGCAAAGAAAGGCAACATTATAGAACACACAAAGAGTTTGGAAAAGAAATGCATTAAAGTCAACAGAGAAATAGATGAGGACAATGAGAGAAGTGATGAGGGTTTAAAAGGAGAATAGAATTGGAAAAGGAATAGTCACAAACAAAAGGAATTTTAGTTATGGAGAGCTGATCATAAATGGAGAAATAAAATAATATGTGGAAAAAGTAAGAAGTGGTGATATGAGTAAGCTTGTTTTAAAAAAAAGGAAGAGAAATAGTATCAGGAAAATTCATTTATAGATCACCATTCCCTTTCTTTCTCTCTTTACTTTTTTTTTCTTTGTAAAGAAGGAAGTAGGAAAGGGAAAAAAAGAACACTATCAAGAGAAAAACACTTAATCATAATCCTAAATGTGAATAGAACAAACTCACTCTTGAAATGCATTCACATGGTTAAAATGAAGGGCTAGAGCAGATTCTCTTATGCCTCAAGTGAATCTAAAAAAACAAGGCTAAATCATGATTTTAAATAGATTATAAGGAAAAATATACATAGTTAAAAGAGTTAAGCAGAGAAACTACATGGTGCTTAAAAGCAACATAGATAATAAAACAATATGTGCATGTGTGTGTGTTTATACTAAATAGCTGAGCATTCAAGTTCTCAAGGAGGAAGCTAATCAAACTACAGGGAGTAATAGATAATAAAACAAAAATCATTGAGGCCTCTAAAACTTAGATTAAATCTAACAAAACAGTAAGAAAAAAATGAAAGATAACGAAAAAAATTTTAGAAAAGTCAAGACAGACATTGAACAGGAATTATAAAGAATGTGTAATATATCTCATCTTTGCATAGCATCTTTACAAAAAGTACATTTTAGGACATAAAAAAGGCAAACAAATAAAAAAAGCAGAAATAGTAAATACGCTAGAGTAAAGTACCTTAAGTCATACTTTAAGTATTGATTCCTTAAGGAAAGTGCTTTAATAAATACTAGAGAGGGGGCAGCTAAATGACTCAGTGCATTGAGAGCCAGGCTTAGAGATGGGAGGTCCTGCTAGTAAAGACTAGCCCTTACTGCTCTTCTACCTTAGAATCAAAATATAGTATTGATTTTAAGATGGAAGGTATGTTTTTTTAAGAAAAGAAAGATTAGATCTAAGAGGACTGGTGATGAAACACACTTATCTGATCTCAGTAAAGCTATGAGTGTATTGTGGGTAGAGGAAAAGGAGAGGAAGCTACTGGTGTTGAGTGCTGCATGTATTGTCAGGCCAGATCATTTTGCCAATTAGTTTTGTTTATTTTTCTTTGTCACAAGTTATGATTCCACAAAGGAAGGGTTTTATGGGGAAATTTTTTAAGAGCACAAAGATAAATTTCAGCCCAGGAAGATTTATCATGAATTCCACATCTGAATAAGATTTCATAGGTGTTTGCAAAAATACTATCAGATACAGTCCTTGATCCTGGAAAAGAGCCAGTGAAAAATGTGTGACCTCTGGTCAGGGCTCTTTGGGACTTGAGATATTTTAGGCCCTCTTTGGAAAATCCAAAGGATCAGTTCCAAATGACAAGCTGCTTCTGTAAATCCCATGGCCATGTGGCCCAACATCATCCCTGAAAAGCTGGTGAGGGCCAAGGAGAAGGGAGGGGAAAGGATGTATCTAGCCCTCATTCCCTGAGTCAATGAAGAGAAAACAAGTGGCCCTGATGCTTTGGGAAGGAGCAGGCCAACACAAAACATTCACTGGTCCTCTAGGAGCTAGCCAGACCAACAAAGTCTAATGAAAACCATATTGGATAGAAGCTGGAACTGGCAACATGGCACTATGGAATGCCCCCTGGATAAAGGGGCATGGGGACTAATCATTGCATGAGTTCACTTCATACCCATCAATAGTCTGTGCCCTTAGGACTCCTCTGAATGGAAGGGGGAGTAGATAGCTGCTTCCCAAACCTCCACTTAAGAAAAGTGCCCAGGCTAGCCATTGCTTCATTTCCCATTCCCTACTTCTATTCCTTTGATGCCTTGTACCCTGTACCTTTCTTCCCCAGAGCCTCATTCCATTTCAGCTTTCTTTTGTGTATTGTCTTCCCTCATTAGCCTATAAGCTCCTTGAGGGAATAAATTGTCTTCTCTTTTTCTCTCCAGTTCTTAGCCCAATGCCTGGCACACAGTAGGTGCTTAATAAATATTCATTGACTAAACTAATTTTTAGTCCTGTGTCTGCCTCTCTGTGACCTTGAGAAAATCATTCCTGCTCTCCAGAACTCAATTTCTTCCTTTGTCAAACTAAAGGGTTTGACTAAATCCTCTCTAAGATCCCTCTATTTCCCTATCCTATACTATGCTATTCATTCAACAGACAATTCATTCATTCAATGGGCATTTATTAAGTATTTATTACTTATCTGTCAAACCCTGAACTAGGTGCTGAGGATGCAAAAAAAAAATTGTCCCTACCCTTGAGGAGCTTCCTTTCTATTGGGGGAAACAACACATACATATATAAATACCAAAAAACATACAAAGTAATTTGAAAACTCCAGCAACTGAGGTACCTAGAAAGGTTTTGAGTAATGAGCAGGACATGAGCTAAGTATAAAGGAAACTTTGAATTCTAAGAAACAGAGATGAAGAAGAGGGGCATTTCAGGTATGTGGCTACATCTGCAATGGTACAGGAGTGAAAGAAAGAATGTGTTTTGTGAGGAACTACAAGTAGGCTCTCATTCATATCATTAGTAAAAATGTGAGAGAGCAGAGAGCCAGAGACATGTCTTTGGGCCACTCAATTAGAGACATCCTTCTAGTTTGACATCAAACCATTAATGATTAATCTTTGGGTTTGAGCATTCAGTAAATTCCAAATGCATATAACTAGGCCATGTCTCTCCATCTTTCCTACAAGGACAGCATGAGAAAAATTTGTGAAATAAATGGTTTACTGAAACCAAGATAAACTGCCAATAGCATTCCCTTGATGTACCAGACTAATAACCTTGTCAGAGAGGGAAACAAGGCCTATCTAACATGATATGGTCCTGATGAAACCATGGTAGTTCTTAGTCATTCACATTTCCCATTACAAATATCCACAAACAACTCCTGTAAGACATCCTAGAATTTTGCCCATAATCTAAGTCAATCAGTTACAGATTCCTCTTCCTTTTTTTTGAAAACTGAGACAATATTAACTTTTCTCTAGTTGTAATATTTCAGCATTTGAAGGGCTCTTCTAATCAAACTGGTATCTAAAGAAAAATCCCCTTTGCAATATAGCCCCAAGTTCTCATCTACATACTAAGGATCTGTATTGAAGGAAATCTCACCACCTCTTGGTAAATTTTGGGCCATGGGATCCCATCATCCTTCACTCTCCCCAAATCTAGAATTCAGACTATTTCTAGACTTCCTCTTCCTTCTCACAAACAATAGTGATCATTTCCCCAAAATGTTTCCATCATTTCTATTTCAGGAGCCAGTTCCTCCTTGGAGAATGAAATCCCTGTCCAGGATAGCAACTCTCCCCATTGCTTCTTCTACCTTTCAAAGGATGACATTATCATTGAGGGAAGCCAAGATGTTGCTATGTTTTAGGTGCTATGTTTTTTTTTTTTGTTTTTTTTTTTAGGATTTTTTTTTTATAAACCCTTGTACTTTGGTGTATTGTCTCATAGGTGGAAGATTGGTAAGGGTGGGCAATGGGGGTCAAGTGACTTGCCCAGGGTCACACAGCTGGGAAGTGGCTGAGGCCGAGGTGCTATGTTTTGAACACACAGAAAGAAGGAGAACAAGACAGACAGAGATAGAGACAGAAAAAGGGAGGGAGGGAAAAGTAGGAGGGAAAGAGAGAGGGAGGGAGAACAAGGGGGAGAGAAGGAAGAGAGAGAGAGAGAAGAGAGAAGAGAGTGAGGAGAGAGGAAAGAGGAAGGAGAGATGAGAGAGGGAAGAAAGAGGAGAGAGAGAAGAGAGAGGGGAGAGGGAGGGAGAACACTCCAATAGGCATCTGGTTAATTAAGGTTCCTCATCATTACTATGAGCCTAATGATATATTTCCTAAACTTGTCAATTTCTTCCTTCTGTCCATGCAATCTATGGAATATTCCCTTGACAAAATTGCTTATGTTTTTCCTTTAGTGGCTTTCCACGTAAATATTCTCAGCAATGCTTCCCTTACATTCTCTCCTTGCATTTCTTCTCATGAATATATCTTCTAACTCCAAAATGCTACTCTGCTCACCTACTCAGATTTTTATTTTTGCTTTTCAATAAAATATATGCCCTTCTGGAGTCACTGTCCAGTCATGGATCCTATCCTACTGGGTCTTAATGATCCCTATAAGCCTAACTCATCTCTTTGCATTAGAATCTCTAATGATTAATCATGGATTTCATTCTTGGATTTTTGCCTCCTGTGAACTATTGGGTGATTCTACTGTTATTCCTCTTCCTTTGTGGAAGATGCTATATTCTTTGGCAACCAGCTTGGGAGATATATCAATGGCTTTGTCCTTCCTGCTCCCTTTTGGGTAAATGTATTTTTGCCAGCCCTTATTAGATTTGCTCTCTCTCTGGCTCATCATGTTAAACTACTCCAGGATCCCAAGTCCAGTTCTCCAACAACATCTTTACAAGCTATTTATAATTCATTGACTTAGAGGAGGATCAAACTCCTCATTTAACAGATTCAGAAACAAAGACAGGTTATTCAGGGAACAACACTTAATCCTCCCTGACCACCCGGAGAGTGGAGAATTATTCCCCCTGGCTTTTTTACCTTATCTTCTAGGAAGAAGACTAAATTTCCCTTTATGCATTGATAGAGGCATGGGAGAATGATAAGCACTGTTAAGGTACTTTATTGATTACTCTAAATTTTCCTTGCCTTCCACCCTTGATAGAAGCAAAATCTTTCCTCAGCCATATTTCTTGATAAATCTTATGAACAACTCTCATGGCAAACTGCTGTGGCAAACTACTGGGTTTTCCCACATATTCGCCTCACTGATGGCTCTTGAGAAAGATTATATTTATTTAAGGAATTTTTCCCACCATTTCCCAGGAAAAGAGACTAACCTGGGGGCAGCTGGGTAGCTCAGTGGATTGAGAGCCAGGCCTACAGATGGGAGGTCCTAGGTTCAAATCTGGCCTCAGACACTTCCCAGCTGTGTGACCCTGGGCAAGTCACTTGACCCCCATTGAAAAAGAAAGAGAGAGACTAACCTGCTTACTCAATTGTTTAATTCAAAATTTAAATCTTCCTACCAAAAACCCAGCACAAGCTGAGCACAGAGGAAACATTTGCTGGTCTTCTCTGAATCCAGTTCCTAAATGTTACTTCTCATCTCTTCCTTCTCTTCTTAAGTTTGAACCTATTCCATCTTTTATGACAGTCACTTGGGTAATAAGTAATAAGTAGCTGAATCAGGATTCTGGAAAAGGGACTTACCTTTCCTGCCACCATCAAAAGTGTAGGTTTTAAAATTAATATTCAATATCTCCAAAGTATAATATTTATAAAGATTTATTAATATTTAACTAGAGAGCTAGAGAACACAGGGAGAGCTCACCACTCACATGGAAAAGAGAGAGCAAGAGAGGCATTCCCCCCAAAACTTATATACAATCACGTAAAAGACGTACATAAACAGAAAGGAAAAATGGGGTGAGGGAAGAATCCTGGGAGATGAAGTCTAATTTCCACTTACATAAAAGGAACTGTTGAGCAACTTCTCCCAAAAGGCAGGTAAGCCCAAGAACTCTAGGCAAGGCAATATCATTTAATCACTTGTCCTATTTCCAGGCCAACCCTCAAAGTCAACATCCTGGGAAACGACATCCATGGAGAAGTAGCCCGGTAATTGCTTCTTTGGGTGCTAAAGACTCAAAAAAGAATATTGTTTACCACTTAACATCCTTGGCACCATCACATGATTCCATATCAGAAGCTATTATGATTTTATCCAGGGAAATGACATTTTAGAAAATGCATTATCACTTGCTTTGCTGCTGTACTCTAAGGACCACGGGACCCTTCCATCTATCTGACCTGCAGCTGAAACTTTTCTTATGTGGTTTGTCTCTCCCATTAGAATATAATCAAGGAGTACTTTAATTTTCTTTCTGAATCTCCAGTGCCTAGCATGATGCTTTGCACATGGTAAGCCCTTGCTTTTTTCACTCATTCATTCTTCTAACTACATTCATCCGCCTCTTTAGTACTGAGCCAGGACTGGCCATGGGGAGCTGTGACAAGAGGATGTCCAGCTCAACACCCCTCCACAAAATAGTAGGGCTACAATAAAAATTTGTCACTAATGATTATAAGGACAAAACTTCAAGTTTTTATTCCTGCCAGATACACGTTACACTCCAACCTATCTGTAGAACCCAGGTGGTTTGCTAATCAGTAGAGTCAGTCTTAGCCAAATATGAAGAAACCTTTCAAAACCAACCCAAAGTACACCCCCGTTGATAAAGGCCATTAGCAATGCAAGTATGAAATTATAGGCTCTTGTGAATAGCACAGCTCAATGAGATCCATTAGTAAGTACTTGTGAGATGCTCTACTTTGGAACACTTGGCTAAGAGTGAATGGAGCTATTATTCAAAATGGACTTGCTACAAAAATAAAATGTGCCTCCCTCCCTTCTTTGTCCAGGCAGGGGGTGGGCTGTGGGCTTGGAATATTATATATACATATATATGTATATATATATATATATATATATATAGTCAGACTTGTGAAGTGTTAGCTTTGATGATCTGTTTTTTAAGTCTTTTTTATTCGTTACAATGGATGTACTGCTGGGTTAGGGGAAAGGAGGCGATATAGGCAAAATAAAGGTGATGCAAAATCAGACATCAATAATTTTAATGAGTTTATTTGTACCGTAATATCTATGCTGCCGTGACTTTCAGTTCCTTTTATCATGCTGCTAACACTGAACCTAATAGTTCACTTCAGGGAGTAAAGTCAAGTAGGGAAAGACAATGCTCCAGATGGACTCTTGAGTCCCAATTTCTCTTCGAATGCTGTAATAAGCATATTCACAAATTTGATTCAGCAAATGACATTAAGGACCTACTTTATGGATAGAAAAGGTTATAAATACAAGAGGTGGTGAGGAAGTAGAATTCTAAATGAGGGGACCTATAGCAGAAGCAACACATGGCCAGGAGGAGAGAAGACAGTCGACCAGGGGCTCTTCATTTTTTTTGTGTCAGGGACTCCTTTGGATGTTAAGTGAATCCTGTAGACCCCTTCTTGGAATAATTTTTAAAAAATCATAATTGAAGGAGGAGCAGTTAGGTGGCTCAGTGGATTGAAAGCCAGGCCTAGAGACAGGAGGTCCTGGGTTCAAATCTGATATCAGCTACTTCCTAGCTGTGTGATCCTGGGCAAGACACTTAACCCCAACTGCCTAGCCCTTACAACTCTTCTGCCTTAGAATCAATACGTAGTATTGATTCTAAAATAGAAGGTAAGGGTTTTTTCAATTATCATTGAAGGAAAGGTTAAACTTCAGTTAGAATTCAGTGAAAATAAATACATAATTTCCCCCCCAAGTTCACAGGCTCCCTGAAATCTGTCCATTGACGGAGACATTGGACTCTGAGAGAAGAATTCCTGCACCAGAAGTGCAAAGGTCACGAAGATGTAGTTCCTGACCTCAAAGAGTTTCAGATTTAGTAGGGATGTGAATTTGGGCCACTCACTAAAGGAATTTGAATGAGAACACTGAGGAAATTCTAGTTTTAAAATGAGAGGTTGACTTGATTAATTTCTCCTTTTCATTTCAGTTCACACATTTGGTAGCAGAGACTTCTGCAAATGAGTTAATATGTGGTATTTTGTATTTGCACTAGGTAAGGAAAAAAGGGATGTTGCCCACAACCCAGTGGGAAACTCAGAGTACAGGCTGACACCTTTTTCTGGACACAACCTTTTCAAGGATTTGTTTCACTTGATGAAAGGAAGCGACAAACATTTATTAAGCACCTACTATGTGCCAGGCACTGTGCTAATCACTTTATAAATATTATCTCATTTGATCCTCGCAACAACCTGTGAGGTAGGTGTTATTATTACCCCCATTTTACTGTTGAGGAAACCAAGACAGACAAAGGATAATTGATTTTACACAGGGCTAGTGTCTAAGACTGGATCAGAACTCAAATCTTCCTGACTCCAAGGGTCATGCTCTAGACACTATGCCACCTAGCTGCCTCTCAAGTTCAGTTTATTTGTTGCTAGGGCAAAAAATTCACAAAGCAACAGGCAGATCCAATCTCAGAATCCTGTAGACAAATATATGTACTTATAAGGCCATGGGTTCATAGCCATCATATTGCTGGAAAAGCAGAGAAAGTTTCAATAGAAACCCAAGGGAGAACTGGCATTGGTTATGTCCCAACAAAGAGGACGTGTCCAAAGAGGACTGCAGGGGTCTGTCTTTGATCTTTTGCAGCCCAAGAGTGGATGGTACTTTCTGGCTTAATTAATAATCATCTCTGACATATCCCTTCTTATCCTGTCATGAAAACCAAGGGATCACCCAAGAGACAATGGTCATGAATGTTCTCTAGCTAGGGAACAGAACATGTATCCTTGCCCGTGGAGTCAGAGTGTACATGTCCGGTTCTGTGGGAGATACCTCAGTCCAACATGTGAAGGAGTTCCCTGGTCACTCCTATTTCAGAGATGGGGGGAAGAAGGCAATACAGCTCTCTAAATCTTCATCTGAATTGGAGTGGTAATGCAGAAGCTCCCAAGATGGTTCCCCATCTTTCTTATTTGTACAAGAGAAGTCTCATTTTTCATGTGTGTTAAGGATGCTTCTTCACTTTCCAGAGATTACAGAAAAGTGACTGATGGGCAGCCAAGCATTATCTGTTACCTCTGCTCTCAGACTTACGTTTAGGAATCTTTAAACATTGTTTAATTGGTTGAGGGAGATGAGAGGTACAGGATTGAAATGACCCTTCCTCCCTCAACACCTACACTCCAGGTAAACTCATTAGAGTTATGGAAAACACTTAATCTATGATGCTAAGTACTCTGGGAACCTTTATGCCGGGATGGATACTTAAATGTGAAGTTACAATTGAGAAAAGAAGAGATCTTCTCAGATGGTTGAAAGCAAAAGAGAATGAAACTAAATAGATCAGCATAGCATTGAATTATTTGGGGCATAAACCTTCCCAGAAAGTTCCATCTTTTAATTGTCCACTTATTGCCAACAGAATGATGTTGGGTTTTTCTCTAAAGTAAAGATCAAAAGTTCTTAGATAAAGATGTTTCCAGTTTTTTTTTCTCTTGAGATTCTACATATGAAACTAATGCCAATCCTGTAGGAAGAGGAAAAATAAACAACCAACACAGACAATCCTACCATGAAGGAAAAGTCATTCATTATTAACATAGCTATATGTATTATTAACACAGTTTTATTTTTTTCTTGCAAGTAATATCAATTTCTTTTTATTCCTCAGAGAAAGGATAGTACATCAGGGTACAAAATCCCAAGAAACAAATATCCTTAGACACTTCATAATAAAAGTTTTAGAGATTCCAAACCAAACATTGTGAAATAAATCACAGAAATCATAATTTAATGAGCCTTTCAAGAAAGAAATTAGATAAAGACAACAAAAACATATAACTTTTATTTTTAAAAATCTGGATCTGTAGTTTCATTGGTGGGAAAACTCCAAATAGAAAAGATCCTTCCACTGATGCTGACTGACAATTCATCTGTAACTTATAATCATTGAGAGTTGGCTAGGGCAAGCCAAGTCAAGTCAAGAAGCATTTATTAGGGGGCAGCTGGGTAGCTCAGTGGATTGAGAGTCAGGCCTAGAGACCGGAGGTCCTAGGTTCAAACCCGGCCTCAGACACTTCCCAGCTGTGTGGCCCTGGGCAAGTCACTTGACCCCCATTGCCCACCCTTACTATTCTTCTACCTAGGAGCCAATACACAGAAGTTAAGGGTTTAAAAATGTAAAAAAAAAAAAAAAAAAAAAAAAAAAAAAAAAAAAAAAAAAGAAGCATTTATTAATTTTTTATTTTTTTAGAAAAAATTTCCATGGTTACATGATTCTTGTTTTTATTTTCCCCTTCAAGCCCCTTCACGCCCCCCATATCCAACGTGCATTTCCACTGGTTTTAATATGTGTGATCAATCAAGATTCATTTACATATTATTGATAATTGCATTGGTGTGGTCATTTAGTGTCTACATCCCCAACCATGCCCACATCAACCCATGTGTTCAAGTGGTTGTTTTTCTTCTGTGTTTCCACTCCTGTAGTTCTTCCTCTGAATGTGGGTAGCGTTCTTTTCCATAAATCCCTCAGAATTGTCCTGGGTTATTGCATTGCTGCTAGTACAGAAGTCCATTACATTCGATTTTACCACAGTGTATCAGTCTCTGTGTACAATGTTCTTCTGGCTCTGCTCCTTTCACTCTGCAACAATTCCTGGAGATCTTTCCAGTTCACATGGAATTCCTCCAGTTTATTATTCCTTTGAGCACAATACTATTCCATCACCAGCATATACCACAATTTGTTCAGCCATTCCCCAATTGAAGGGCATCCCTTTGTTTTCCAGTTTTTTTGCCACCACAAAAAGCACAGCTATAAATATTTTCATACAAGTCTGTTTATCTATGATCTCTTTAGGATACAAACCCAGCAATGCTATGGCTGGATCAAAGGGCAGGCATTCTTTTATAGCCCTTTGAGCATAGTTCCAAATTGCCATCCAGAATGGTTGGATTAGTTCACATCTCCACCAGCAGTGCATTAATGTCCCAATTTTGCCACATCCCCTCCAACATTCATTACTCTCCCCTTCTATCATTTTAGCCAATCTGCTAGGTGTGAGGTGATACATCAGAGTTGTTTTGATTTGCATTTCTTTGATTATTAGAGATTTAGAACACTATCTCATGTGCTTATTGATAGTTTTGATTTCTTTATCTGAAAATTGCCTATTCATGTCTCTTGCCCATTTATCAATTGGGGAATGGCTTGATTTTTCATACAATTGATTTAGCTCCTTGTATATTTGAGTAATTAGACCTCTGTCAGAGTTTTTTGTTGTAAAGATTTTTTCCCAGTTTGTTGTTTCCCTTCTGATTTTGGTTGCATTGTTTTTGTTTGTATAAAAAACTTTTTAATTTAATATAATCAAAATTATTTATTTTACATTTTGTAATTTTTTTCTAACTCTTGCTTGGTTTTAAAATTTTCCCTTTCCCATAGATCTCACAGGTATACTATTCTGTGTTCACCTAATTTTCTTATAGTTTCCTTCTTTATATTCGAGTCATGTACCCATTCTGAATTTATCTTGGTGTAGGGTGTGAGATGTTGATCTAAGCCAATCTCTCCCACATTGTTTTCCAATTTTCCCAACAGTTTTGTCAAATAGTGGATTTGTTTATCATACACTGTCTTGCTGACATTACTTGCTGACATCACTTTCCCCAAGTCTATTCCACTGATCCTCCCTTCTGTCTCTTAGCCAGCTTTGATGACTGCTGCTTTATAGTACAGTTTAATATCTGGTACTGCTAGGCCACCTTCCTTCACACTATTTTTCATTATTTCCCTTGATATTCTTGATCTTTTGTTCTTCCAAGTGAACTTTATTATAGTTTTTTCTAATTCAGTAAAAAAAATTTTTGGTAGTTTGATAAGTATGGCACTAAATAAATTAATTTGGGTAGAATGGTCATTTTTATCATGTTAGCTCGTCCTACTCATGAGCAATCAATGTTTTTCCAATTGTTTAGATCTAGTTTTAATTGTTTGCAAAGTGTTTTGTAGTTGTGTTCATATAATTCCCATGTTTGTTTTGGTAAAATAGATTCCTAATTATTTTATATTGTCTAGGGTGATTTTAAATGGTGTTTCTCTTTCTACCTCTTGCTGCTGTGATGTGTTGGAAATATATAGAAATGCTGATGATTTATGTGCATTTATTTTGTATCCTGCAACTTTGCTAAAGTTTTTGATTATTTCTATTAGTTTTTTAGTTGATTCTCTAGGATTTTTTTTTTAACCCTTGTACTTCGGTGTATTGTCTCATAGGCGGAAGAGTGGTAAGGGTGGGCAATGGGGGTCAAGTGACTTGCCCAGGGTCACACAGCTGGGAAGTGGCTGAGGCCGGGTTTGAACCTAGGACCTCCTGTCTCTAGGCCTGACTCTCACTCCACTGAGCTACCCAGTCTCTAGGATTTTTTAAGTAGATCATCATATCATCTGCAAAGAGTGATAGCTTAGTCTCCTCACTGCCCATTTTAATACCTTCAATTTCTTTTTCTTCTCTAATTTCTACTGCTAGTGTTTCTAGTACAACGTTAAATAATAGAGGTGATAGTAGGCATCCTTGTTTCACTCCTGATCTTATTGGGAAGGCTTCTAATTTATCCCCATTGCATATGATGCTTGTTGATGGTTTTAGATATATACTGTTTATTTTTTTTTAAGGCTCTTTCTAACCTCAGTAGCTCTCACATGAGATCTAGGGATCCAGATTTCTTTTCTTTTTTTTTTAACCCTTAACTTCTGTGTATTGGCTCCTTGGTGGAAGAGTTGTAAGGGTGGGCAATGGGGGTCAAGTGACTTGCCCAGGGTCACACAGCTGGGAAGTGTCTGAGGTCAGATTTGAACCTAGGACCTCCCATCTCTAGGCCTGACTCTCAATACACTGAGCTACTCAGCTGCTCCCTATACTGTTTATTTTTAGGAAAGGTCCTTCTAATTCTATACTTTCTAGTCTTTTCAATAGGAATGGGTGTTGTATTTTGTCAAAGGCTTTTTCAGCATCTATTGAGATAATCATGTGGTTTTTCTTGGTTTGCTTGTTGATATGGTCAATTATGTGAACTGTTTTCCTGATGTTGAACTGTCCTTGTATTCCTGGTATAAATCCCATCTGATCATAATGAATAACCCTTGTGAGCACTTGCTGGAATCTATTTGCTAGTATTCTGTTTAAGATTTTTGCATCTATGTTCATTAAGGCGATTGGTCTGTAGTTTTCTTTCTCTGTTTTTGATCTACCTGGCTTTGGGATCAGTACCATATTTGTATCATAAAAGGAATTTGGTAGAACTCCTTCTTTGCTTCTTATGTCAAATAGTTTGTATGGTATTGGAATTAGTTGTTCTTTGAAGGTATGATAGAATTCACTTGTGAATCCATCTGGTCCTGGGGATTTTTTCTTAGGGAGTTCTTTGATGGCTTATTCAATTTCTTTTTCTGATATGAGATCATTTAAGTGTTCTATTTCTTCTACTATTAATCTAGGCAATTAATATTTTTGTAAATATTCATCCATTTCACCTAGATTGCTATATTTATTACCATATAATTGCACAAAATAGTTTTTAATAATTGCCTTGATTTCCTCTTCATTAGAGGTAAGGTCTCCCTTTTCATCTTTGATATTGATGATTTGGTTTTCTTCTTTCCTTTTTTTAATTAGATTGACCAGTACTTTGTTAATTTTGTTTGTTTTTTTTTCAAAGCACCAGCTTCTCGTCTTATTTTTTAATTCAATAGTTCTTTTACTTTCAATTTTATTGATTTCCCCTTTAATTTTTGTAATCTCTAATTGGGTTTTTAGCTGGGGATTTTTAATTTGTTCCCTTAAGAAGCATTTATTAAACACTTATTTTGTGCCAGACACTATACTAAGTGCTGGGAATACAAATATCAGAAAAAGAAAGACAGAACCTCACATTCTAACAGATGGAGATATACATAAAAGAAAAGAGGAATGGGGAGAGGAAAAATGCCCACGCTTAGACATGGTGGAGAAAGATGTCTGGAGAGTCAGAAATGGAGCCTAGAAAGAAATAAAAGAGGGAATATGACTAGTTTGGTTCCTTTTTTAAATTGGAGGTCTGAGGAGAAACCAACCAACCATAACTAAAAATAGAAAGGACTTTAGAAGCCATCAATTCCAATCCTCTCATTTTAGAGCTAAAGAATCTGTAACTTACTCATAATCACACAATTAGTATGCATTAGAGGCTGAACTTAGACCAGTCTTCCTGAGTATGAGGCTAGATCTCTATCCACTAATATAACCGTAGCTTACCTTTATACTCTTCATAATGAAAAGAATCTGCGATCTCTTCAGTTTAGAAGATTCCTCCCCATGATATAGCTCAAAACTCATCCATACCTACCTATCCTCTGAAATTTTTGCTCATCTCCTCCCATAACTTCATCAAAAGAAGTCCACCCAGCATTTCGCAGGTCTTTTTCCATGTCTCTTGACATTCCTAAGATACCAATGAAACACTCTGGATAAATAGCTGTCATCTTTGACCCCCTACCACATCACCAGCCCATCTTCTTTTCCTATCATCTATTTCCTTGAAGATATGTTTTACTTCTTAATGATTAGATGTTACAGGACACTCACACGCACCATGTTCCTTTCCATCCCTTCTCTGCATGATAATCAGGCTTAACTTTTTTGGAATCCAATTCATCACATCTCATTAGCATATAGCAATATCAACAAAATATTAAAATCTAAAAACTAGGACTTGGCCATCAAGGGAAGCTTTGAGTCATTAACAGAGTTTTGCAATTTCCCAAAGGCAATACAGTCCTTCCTCCTACCATTCAACTCAGGATCCGAATCACTGTCCATTTGTACTGTCATCTTTACATACTGATGGACAAGCTTTATAGATTATTGCTGGAAGCCAGCCAGCAGCCCCCAGGGTCTGGAAAGGTGTACGGTTTAGGTGAGAAAGAACAAAGCAGAAACTGGGAACCATCAGTCTAACATGTTAGCTCATGACTATTCCACCATCCCCTGAGCTTGTGCTTTATCTTATACATTTTTTCCAAGAACATTTTTTTCTACGAAGTACATTTGAAATCAAAGCTATATAGAAGACTCAAGGTTATAAGAATTACATCAGAGTTGTCATGTGACACAAATTTTTTCTCATGTAGATTATACCCAGAGAAGACAGTGTTCAAGGTTAAAGGATGAGCCATACTTTTCCAAGTTTTATTTTAGTAAAAGCTTCTCATACTTCAAAAAGTATGTTAAAGAATGAGCCTTTAAGATTGCGGGGTACAGTTCAGTGTGGGAAGGTACTAAAGTGAGAATGGAATTTGCTTGGACCTGTCATGCAGTGTGCCCTTGGGATGTCTGAAGCAGAGAGAAAAAAAATACCAGCAGCTTCTGCTATTTTTCTGCTGAGTGAATGGGCTAACTCAATAAATGCTGGTTTACAATGCTGGTTTACTATAGAGTACTTAGGGGCTTTCTATAGGTCTTGAGGCTATCCTAAAAATCTAGATTATAATGCTTTCAATAATAAAAAGTTTTGATCAGAAGGGAGTCACAGAGAGGGGTCAGATTTGGGGTAAGCCATCCATCCTATGATCCGATTTTTCAGGCCATAAGAATCAGCACAGGGCTTTGCCATCTGTATTGATTTTGATGGGACCCTGTTAAAGACCCTGGTAAAGACCCTATTTCTCTGAGTGACTCCCAGCAGATTATTTTTACAAATGTATTTGCAATAAGGACAACAGATGTTCCTCATCCATTTGGTCTTTTCTGGGTGACTTGCTAAGCCAAACTCCTTTGAATGATTACAGATTTTTTCCAGAAGTCACTGAAGTGTCTGGGGCTTGTTGTGATCAACACAATGTTATCTGTAAGCAGGAGCATCTGGAGGATCTCCATATGCACAGAGAAACTCCTTTCAACTTGAACTCTCTGCTAGATTCTCACCAACACAGGAGCGAACACTGTTGGTGACTTATATCTGATTTTATGCCTCACCTGACACTATTATTAGAGTTTTTTAATCTTGAAGCAAAAAATGTATTTTTTTTCAAACTCCTTTTCTAATTCCTGATATTTATATATGACTTTGAAGTTTTCAAAGAAACATATTATTTCATTTGAGCCTCACAACAACCCTGTGGCATTGTTATTATAGATATTCTTATCACTATTTTTCAGATGAGGAAACAGATTCATAGAGGTTGAGTGATTTGTGCAGCATTACATAACTAGTGTTAGAGGCAGATTTTGGCTCAAGCCTTCCTACTTGGAAATCCAAGTGACTGACCCAAATTGAGTTCGAAATGGCACCTAGACATTAGTGATGAAATGCCTGGCCAATGGTTGGTGAGGCAGCTGCAAAGCTTGAGACTTTACAAAGGGTTATGTGTAACAAAAAATCAGTGAGCTAGGAGATGATTCCATCTTCATTAAGATTCTGGATACAAGTTAGCTGACTTAATTCAGACCCTATCAATGATCTCAATTATCCTATTGGTTTTGTGTAGACCTTCTTGGACCTCAAGGCCATTGCTCTAAGAGTTTTAGAGGATTATTTCTTCTGTTATGCCTTTCAAGAAATTTTGAAGGATTTTTCAGTATAGATGGGAGAAATCTTGTAAAGTATAGATGGGAGAAATCTTGTAAAAGAACCTAAGGTGGCATTTTGTTCTACCAAATTAAATAAATGCCTCTTCTTAATCAACAAACAATAAGCACAGTGTGATCTTGTATTCTTTGCATCTTTTAGTTAATTATGAAATGGTAAAAATGTAGTCCAAGGCTGAATGTTGCTTTCAAAAACCTGCTTGTTTCCTACTGTTACCCTTATCAAGAACCTCATCAACTTATATTGATATCTTTCCTGGAGATTTTGGGTAAATTTTTGTTGTTCAGTCATTTCAGTCATGTCTGACTCTTCATGACTCCACTTACTGAGGTTTTTTGTGTCTTGTTTTGTCTTGTTTTTGGCAAAGAGACTGGAACAATTTGCCATTTCCTTCTCCAGCTTATTTTTATATAGGAGGAAACTGAGGCAAGCAGAGTTATGTTTCTTTCTTGCCCAGGGCTACACAGCTAGTAAGTGTCTGAGGTTGGATTTGAACTTATGATAATGAATCTTCCTGACTCTAGTCCAAGGACTCTATCCATGTGCCACTTAGCTGTTCTTTGTGTAAACGGAAGAATAGAAATATGGCTTAGCAGTTATCTATGTTATACCAATTACCTTTTCCTCAGATTTTTCCATACCTTTACTATCTTTCCCTCCTTCAGATATCTTGCATATCAGTCCCTCAAAGCCTTACAATTGTGTCACCTCCCACACAGCTGTCCTCTATATATCTTTGGTACAATTCTGCTGCTTTTCCCATCTTTTTACTTTTTAGTGATATTTCTACCAATTCCATAAATCCATCTGTGACTATGATGTTAAGGTACAAGGATAATGGCTCCTCTGTTTATTTGTTATAAGATTTTTATGCATTTTTTCCATTTTCCTTTTATTTATTATACTCCCATTTTCACTCTTAAATGCCCATGGTATGACTTTGTTAAATCATTCATATTACCACAAAATCCTTAATCTAGAGCTGAAAAGTACTTTATTGGCTCTCTAGATTATCTCTTTCTACAGAGGAAGAAACTGAGACCCAGAGATGTGCCCAAGGGAAGGTAAGTGACTCCATGTCCAAGTAACAAAAGTCAGAAGTAAGTTTTTCACCAAATCCTTGAGCCAATGTTCTTTCCGTTGTGCTATCTTAACAAGTTTTATATTCTGTTTCATTATGCTTTTTGAGAGAATTAATTCTCATAGTTGTCTCTCACCTTTCTTTGGGAGATTTTACAAATGTCTTTATATTATCACTTGATGTTTCTTTGGGTATCTTTCTCCATTTGGCAAGGAAGTCAGGAGTATGCTAACTATGCTTCTTTCAGGAGTCTTTTGGTTTCTTTGTCATGACAATTAATTTGGGATTGAACTTGTGGATAAAATTGTTACAGTCGATGCCAATGTCATTTCTTCTATCCATTTATGATCAGCAATTACATGTTTAAATAGTGAAGAGCTAAATTGTTTTAATTATATGCCATATCTTTATTCTCCTTGCGTTCTTCTTGTTTTTTTTTTCTAATTCTAATATTAGGGTTGTCTGACTATACATATGTAACTGAATCAGAGATAAATCCCACATAAATAACTAGCTTTTTCCTGTCTGTTAAGATATAATCTATTTCATCATTTATGGTGTCGAATGGTCCTCTCAGTGTCCAACTCTCTAATTCTTTTCTCAAAGAAAGTATTTAAGAAATAAAGGCATGAAGTTTCTGTGTAATCTACAAATCTTTGGCTTCTCTCATCCTTTTCCCTGATCCATGTTTTCTTGTGTGTTTTTCCTGCCATTCTCAACTTTTTCTGCCTTTGAATTTTTGTCCCCAAATATCAGGGTACATGTTGATTTATTTTTTTTAAACCCTTAACTTCTGTGTATTGGCTCCTTGGTGGAAGAGTGGTAAGGGTGGGCAATGGGGGTCAAGTGATTTACTCAGGGTCACACAGCTGGGAAGTGTCTGAGGCCAGATTTGAACCTAGGACCTCCTGTCTCTAGCCCTGACTCTCAATGCACTGAACTACCCAGCTGCCCCCGTACATGTTGATTTAATTTGAAGGTCTTATCAAATACTGGGTAGGATTTCTCTGCTGCTGGAATACTCAGCAACCAATGTCAGTGTGAAAACTGTAATTATTTTATGGTGATCTTTTTATTTGTTACTTATCTATTATTTTATATTTTTATATGTTATAAATATATATTTATTATTTGTACTGTGATACATCGTGACCAAATAACTCATGAAAGAGTGTGTCTTGTTGCCTTTAGGCACATATGTGACAAAGCCCATGCTGCCAACTCCTTTCTATGTGTTTCCAAGGATAACTTCTGAATCATCCTCCCAAATTAACTCTAACTTCTTTCTTTCTTCTACATTCAGTTTTAGCAAGAATGCCAAGACTGATAGAATTCATCTCCTCCAACAATTTACCCATTTGGCCATTTGAAAAGGATGTCACAGTTAGTGTAAGAATAGTCAAATTGGAGTTTATTGATGGTCCAGAAGTTGTGTGATTCTTCGCCCCCTCTGCCCCTTTCCACTATTCAGTTACTGTCAGCGCACATAGGAATAGGGTTGCTTATCTTTGTTTCAGGGGTTTCTATGGCAAATAATATCAACACTGAGTGGCTGGCTGGCTTCCTGGAGCAATCCTTCTCAACACTTAGCTACATTGGTCCTTAGAAAATAGACTCTTTGGTACTAGAACCATACTTGAACCTTTAACATCTCTGCAAAACCTCCCAACGTTTATATTCCCCTAGCAAAGGCTTTGCGGTCCCAAGGTCACCAGCACACCATGGTGAGGCATGACTTTATGGAGAAGCTGACATTTACAGAGCACTTTAAAGTTTATAAAGCCCTCTATACACTTTAACTTTTTGATCTTTGAGGACAGCCCCATAAGTTAGGTGCTATTTAAATATTATCTCCATTTACATTGGAAGAAACTGAGGCTCAAAGGGGTTCAAGGACTTGCCTATAGTCACCCAGCTATAATTATCTCAGCTAAAATCAGATGATTAGAGCAGTGAGGTGGCACAGTGGATAAAGCACCATGCCTGGCATTAGGAGGATCTGGGTTCAAATCTGACCTCAGACACTTTCTAGTAATGTGAGCCTGGGAGAGTCATTTAGTCCAGTTTGCCTATCCCTTCCTGCTCCTCTGTCTTAGAACTTATATTAAGTCAGAAAGTAAGGGTTTTAAAAAACCAAAGGAAACCAAGGGAATTCACTTCTCTCAGCCTCAGTTTCTTCTTCTGTAAAATAAAAAGATAGCATCTACCTCCCAGGTTTTCTTAAAGGCGAAATGAGATAACATATGTAAAGTGCTTTGCAAAATGTAAAATGCTATGCAAATGGTAGCTATTATTATTATTTACTCCAAATCCAATGGTTTATTCACTATGTTATAGTGCCTCTCATAAATTGTAAATAGAATGTGGTAATGTGTAAGAGAAACAGAGAGAGTGTTAGAAGGAAGTAGAGGAAGAAGAAATTACCTAAGGGCAGATAATCAGAGAAAATGTGATGGAACAAGGGGTATTAAAAATAGACCTTGAAAAATGGGCAAGATTTCAACAGGCTGAGATCTTGGGGAAGATAGGGATTCTAGGCATGGGAAATCACATGAACAGAAATGGTAAAGGGAAGGAAAGCATTCAGGAGGCAATGAGAATCGTCCCCTTTGGCATGGTTATAGAATCCAGACTAAGGTTTTGGAGTATTTTTTAGCAAGCTATGGTGAGCCATTGAAGGCTACTAGCATGCCAATGGCATAGTCAGATCAATGCATTAAGAAAATGGCTTTGGCCATTATATGCCAGCTGGGGAGAATAGTGGAGAGACTAAAGATCAATTTAAAGACTAGTCCAGATGAGAGAGAATGAGGGGATGAATAAGTGTTTGCAATGGCAGAGAAAAGAATTTGGGTATATGTCACCGTTCTACTCAAATTACAAAATCAACCAGCTTTAAAGTAGGTGCTTTGGGGGTCAATTTTAACTTTGACAATGGAAGTTATCCATCACTAAGCTGGAAATACAGAGGAACTACACTTACACACACACACACACACACACACACACACACACACACACACACACACACACCTGTAATACAAACATCATAAAAAACAGAGTGCATGATTTGACATGCAAGAGAGGAATATTTTTCTTTTCATGAGTCCTGTCTCTCTGGGTCTCAGTTTCTTCATCAGTAAAATGAAGTGGTTGATGTCCACTGATATTCTTTCCAGTTCAAAGTGTTTGATCTTTTCCAATAAGCTTTTGTTATATTTGAAGGAGCAGATTTCAAAGGGGGAGCTTTACCCAACTTCTGTTTTTCCAAATATGTAGGAAGATAATCTGAAAGGAGAAGACTTTTACAACTAAGGAGACAGGGAAGGACCTCCACCAGAAATTTGGAGGAATTTCATCTGAGTCTTGAAAAGAAGCAGAGAAGCCAAGAGGGAGATAAGAGGAAGGCGAACATTCCAGGTTTGAGGGACAGTCAATGGCAAGGCGCCTGGGAGGTAGAGTGTCATGTTATGGCTCCATAATCCCATGATATTTGTCTGCCACGTGTGCAAATGAAGATCTCTGTTTTTGGAAAATCAGAAAAAAAAGGAAAGAATGGCATTTCAAAGGATGAACTTGCCTATTCCTCAGCCTTGATGGGAGAGGACCACATACCCCCTGTAAGAAAATAGAACTGGCTTACTTCTCCTCACAAGTCTCCAGTTCCTCTCATGGGAGTAAAAAATCCCCTTCACATACACACACACGCACGCACGTGCACACATGCACATGTGTACCATTTTGTTCGCCCCCCTCAATCTTATCCCAACTGGTCTGAAACCTCTAATCCACATTCCCCGCCCCCCCTCTTTTTTTCACCTTAAATCAACTTTCCATCATCTCTTTTCTTTCTCAAATATCTTAATGCTATTACCAGGTAAAACAGATGGTGACACAATTTTTCAAATGTCAGGAGCCTGGCCCAGGGCTTAGAAGCCCTTAGTTTATTACCAGCTGTCCTGACTCCCCTTGTCTAGCTTCAGAAATTTAAGTGTCCAGGGGCTCTATAGAATGTGACACGGCAGAATGGTCTAGAGAAAAAAGTGTGGGATTCTAAATCTAGGAGAAGGAGAGGACAGTTGAAAGAGAGAGGACAGACTTCAAAGAAGACATTTAGAATTATGGACTAATAGAACTTCAAAACTAGAATGCACCTTCTTAATCCTTTTATCTAAGCTCCTCATCTTATAGGTGAGGAAAATGAAGTTAAGTGACTTGTCCAAGGGCACACAATTACAGGCAATGGCCCAAACTAGGACCTAAGTGTCCTGTCTCTAGCCTAATAATCTTTCATTTCTAATAAGTCTCCAGCTCCACAATCACAATCACCTGAGAAGACCCACACTGTGAACGTTCTCCCATCCCCACCTAACCCCAAAGTAAAAAACTAATTAAGCTACCGAATCCTGCTCTGAGAAATAGTGATAAGAGAAAGAATACTGAAGACTTTTATTAAAAGAAAAGGCTTTTATTGGGAGGGGGTGGAAGTGGAAAGGGAGCAATCATGATATCAAAAGGGAGAAGAAAAGAAAGAAATGAGCATCAATGAATTTTTTAAAAATATATGGAAGGGAAATAAAGGAAGTTCAGAAACACAGACAAACAGAACAGTTGTAGAACTACCATGTTAAATTTATTAGCTATTAAATCCCCCAAATAAACTGTATATAAGAGGAATTTGCAATCTTATATACAATCCTCTTTTTCTGTTCTTTGTATGTAGAAATAAACCCATTTGTTGATATTTGTAAAGTTCAGGATAATAAAAAGAGAAACTAGGGATAGGGAATGACGGGATGTGGGATTTCATTGATACAGAGAACTCCCAGTGAGAAAACTGTCTTTACCAAATTAATTTTTAATCTTAGAGAGTTGCCTGGAACACTGAGGTTAAGTGACTGGCCCAGTTTCATGCAATGTTTGCAAATCTGATCAAGAAGGCTATGTAGGTTGTGTTGTGGCATTTTGTATGGGTAAGAGAAGGGAAAATTGCAGGAAAATTGGCCTCATCCATAGTCATCAGCAGGCATCTTAAGAATGATAAAAAGCAGCAAAATCACTCTATTAGATTTCTATTATGTTACTTGAAATACGTGAAATATCTTGAAGAGGTATGAAGAAGACAGAATTGTAATTTGACTAAAAAAATGCTTGTATAAAAATGACGACTGATAGAGGTGTTGTGGGAAAACAGGTACATCGATGCACTGTTGGTGGAGTTGCAGATTGGTCCTGCCATTCTGAAAAGAATGGCGATTTGGAACTATGCCCAAAAAATTATTAAACTGTACGTATCCTTTGACTCAGTAATACTACTACTAGTCATTCTCAAAGAGATCACAGAAAGAGGGGAATAATTCAGAAGTATAGAAAATATTTATAGAAGCTCTCTTTGTAGTGACAAAGAACTGGAAAGTAAGGGGTGTCCATCAATTGGGACACTGCTGAATAAATCATGGTAATATGAATGTTCATGAAATACTATCATACTATAAGAAAAACCTGAGAGACAGAATTAGGAAAGCAATTTCTACAATGGCAACAGTTGTGTAAGGGTAGCACAATTTGAAAAGATTTGCAAACTCTAATCAATGCAGTAATGACTTACAGGGGGCAATTAGATGGCTCTGTGGATTGAGAGCCAGACCTAGAGGTGGCAGGTCCTGGGTTCAAATCTGGCCTCCGATACTTCCTAGCTGTGTGACCCTAGGCAAGTCACTTAACCCCCATTGCCTAGCCCTTACGCTCTTCTACCTTGGAACCAATACATAGTATTGATTCTAAGATGGAAGGTAAGGGTTTAAAAAAAGTAGTAATATAACAACTTATGATTCTAGATGATAGGCTCAAGATATAGAATGAGATGACCAATGTGAAAATTTGGGTAGTTTTTTTATTATGTATATTTGTTAAAAGGCCAGAGAGAATGGGAAGGATAGAGAATGAATGCTTGTTAATTGAAAAAAAAATTAAAATCATATTTATAATAATGACAAGTCTAAAACATAACCAAATTCAGCATAAGGATCAAATGAGAAAATATACTAAAGGAAACTTTAAAGCACTTTAGCAATGTGAGCTATTATTACTACTAATGATGAGCTAGTGGTGGGTAGTGAGAAAGGTGGTCTTTGAGTGAGGAAGACCTGTGGCTTTTGTCCTTCCGCTGATATATTCTAGCTATATGACACTGAGAAATTCACTTAATTTCTCATTTCCTCCTCTAAAATTATTATTTGTGAAACAAGTGCCAATCTATATTAGAAAAGGGAGTTTCCTCACTGGAAGTTCCCTATACCAATGAAATCACAAGTCAGATATAAAAATAAAATCCATTATCATTATTATTACTCCTCCTTGCATCTGAGAAGGTCATAGGTCTGTAATGGAGCCCAGACATAAATATAGCGACAAGAGCCCATATAGCATAGTGGACTGGGAGATAAGAGAACCAAACTCTAGAGTTGGCTCTACCGCAAACATGCTATGGAGAAGTCACTTCCCATCTGGGAATCAGTGAATGAAGAGGCTGAATTGGATGATCTCAAAGACCCATCCCCCCTCTGACATTCTGCCAGTCTCTGAGGACCCACTTTTCCAATGGTATGAGTCAGGTCCAAGCCCAAGTCCCAGGCTTCAGGGCTCCCCTTCCACAGACCAAAGCAAATAATGAAACAGATACTTGGTCAAACTCCCAGTGTCTTCCCCCAGGGAAGCAGACAGTGCTACACTTATTTTTGGAGGTAGGTGCAGGAAAAACTGAATTTCACCCAGGACACTGTCCTCACTGTGCCTCTGTCTTCAGGATTCTGACTGGACTTGAGCTCATCTGGGCAGCCCTCCCCCAAGTTTCCCTGAAGGAGAGACAACTCTAAATGAAAGAATAAAGAGAAAGAGAGAACCCACCAGCTCCTGAAGCAAGGAGATTGCTACTTGTAGCCTCATCACGGGAAGAAGCAAAATGTGTTGTGTGTTGGGAATGGGATGTGGGAGTAGAGAAAAGGAGAGGGGAGATTCATCAGAGGAGGTTGGAAAGCTCTCTTCAGTCTCAATACAGTCTACTTCATAAGGGTCTCTGATTATACTTTAATCTTCCCTTTCCCTCTTTCTAGGGGATTCCAAGTAGAAAAGAAGAGGAAGAAGGGGTGATTAGAGAAGCACTTTAAAAAAATTCTCAGGGCAGCTAGATGGCTCAGTGGATTGAGAGCCAGGTCCAGAGATGGGAGGTCCTTGGTTCAAATGTGGCCTCAAGATACTTCCTAGCTGTGTGACCCTGGGCAAGTCACTTAACTTCTATTGCCTAGCCCTTACCACTCTTCTGCCTTGGAACCAATACACATTATTGATTCTAAGACAGAAGGTAAGGGTGAAAAAATAAATTCTCCTGGTGCTTCTTTATTACAGGAGGAGAACCATCTGGGTAGTCCTCTCATAAGGAGTACATAATCATCATTCATTGCCTCATCCCCAGAGGTAGCATTCCAGGTAGAAATGATTTCAGAGATTCCAGTGCTAGGAAACTCCATGAAGGAAGCCTATGATCAGTGAATGGCTAGCCACATTGGGCTACATGAATGTAATGGATCATTCTTGTGCTATAAGAAGTGACAAATAGAACTCAGAGAAAACTTGCCAAGGCTCATCCAATGCAAAGTAAAATGAGTGGAATCAAGCAAACAATTTATATAGGGTATCTTCAAATTTTTAGCAGAGTTTTGAGCTTTTATTTGCTCAAAATGGAAATTAAACTTTCAGGACACCCTATATCAGTAATGGTGAAACTTTTAGAGACCTAGTGCCCAAACTGCCCCCTCACGTTGCCTATGAGCTGCCCCCTTGCCCCAGTTAGGAGAGGGAGGAAGCTCACCCATTGAGGGCTAGGCAGAGGGCTGGGTGAAGTGAAAAATGTCCTCAGGCATGTTGGAGAGGGAAAAGGGAGCCATAGGCTCATGTACACAGCCCTATATAATAACCACAATAATGTAAATTTGGACCACTTTGAAAGACTTCAGAACTTTGATCAGTGTAGTGAATAATTATGCTTTTAGATGAAAATAATAATAGTAGCTAGCATTTATACAGAGCTTACCAGTTGGGAAAGTACTTTACAAATATTGTTGTATTTTATTCTCTTAACAACACTACGAGGTAGGTGCTATTATTATCCCCAGATTACAGATAGAAAAACTAAGGCAGACAGAAGTTAAGTGACTTGTCCAGGCTCACACAGTTGTGAAGTATCTTGGGTAGGATTTGAACTAGTCAGATCTTCTTGACTCCAGGTCCTGCACTCTGCCCCACTGTGCCACTTGGCTGTTGGCAATACAACATTGATGGTGAATCCTGCCTCCCAGCTGTTGGAAAAACAGTCATGAATAGGAGATGTAGAATTTGACACATTTTTAGATATTGATTTGTTTTGTTGTTTGGCTGTATTTATTTACTACAAGGGTAAGGTGATTAGCTATTAATATGATGGAGATGCAAAAAAATGGGAAAGAATATCAATAAATGTTTAAAAATATGAAGACAACTCCAAAAAAGTCAGAAAGGGACACAAATGGGGCAATTTTGTTACTACTTTGATAAATTTAATATACATTAAAAAATAAATCATATGTAGTAGAATTCCATGGTTTCGGGTTCAATCCTCTTTTTGTTCTTATTTGTATGTGCCAGCATGTTAAAATTGTATCTTGTTCTGGTCCCCTTGCTCACTCCTCCCCTTCTGATCAGTAAGTTTATAAGTAGCCAGTGTAAATGGCAGTAGCAGGAAGTAAAAGTACAAAGGAGAAATATGGAAATCATGTATGAATTATCCCAAAGACCAAAGAAGCAAAATTTACAATTATTCATTGAAAAAGATTCAATTTAAAATTAAAATTATAATGTTTATAATAATGATAAGTCTAAAACATGACCAAACTTGATGTAAGAAGGATCAAATGAGAAAAATAGACTAAAGGAAACTTTAAAGCAGTTAGAAATGTGAGCTATTATTATCATTAATAATAAGATAGTGTTGGGTAGTGAGAAAGATGGCCTTTGAGTCAGGAAGACCTGGCTTCACGTCACAAAAAATCACCTCCTGGTAGGTAAAATGTGCTGAATGAGAAGAGGCCATCTAGACTATTTAGCCTATGATATTAAAGCTCAGACACATAGCAGACATTTACAGAAAAAAACCAGCAGACCACCCAATAGTGCTGAGAATTTTGAGATGATATGGGCATGGTCATTTTAAGATTTTGCTGACAACTTTTAAATGATTTCTATGTTTAATGAACTAATCCTGAGATGATAGAGATAAAAGTAGTCTGTCCCACCCCAAAAAACCTATAAAAATGAGACCTCAAACTCCTGCTGGCCCTTGCCCCCTGGCTCCTCAGTACTTTTCCATCTTCTAATGTTCCATGCTGTTCAAGTGCTCCTAACTCCCCAACCCGCAGTTACATAAGTGACTCATCCCTTTCTCATCCTCTTCCTCACTCTGCCTGCTTTCCTTTACCTTCCCACCCCCTCTCTTACACTGTCTGCTTCTATACCCCTTTTCACCACTCTCTTTGCCTTACCAAAGAGTACAATCCTTTTTCTCGCTGTCATTGTGGTCTTTCCCAATGAATTCTCAAAGAACCAGACATGCCTGCCCCATTTCATAATCTCAGAAATTAATTATTAATTCAGTGAGGCACACAGTCGACATATATTGGTTGGTTGATTGATTTTTGAAATGTTTGTGGGTTTATAATAAAAGAGAATTTTATTTCATTTTATTTTAGAAAGAAGCCTTAAGGTCAAACTTAGGATATCCAGTTTCTTCTTTGGAGGTCTCACTGGACCAAGTGAGCCTGGCTACAAAACAATAGCAATTATAGAATTAACCTCAAGCTTTTTTGATCATGTCTCTAGCCCGGTCATTTTCCCAGACCTCGTTTAGTTCTTGTATATAAAGTTGTTTACGTGTCCTTTTGATAGTCAGGCCATGCCAAAGGTTTTCCTGCATGGCGGTGGTTTTGAAAAGAGTGCTGCCAGGCACTAATACACTGTTGGTGGAGCTGTGAATTAGTCTAACCTCTTCTGGATAACAATTTTGAATTATACTAAAAAAAGGATTAAATGCTTCATATCCTGTGACCCAGCTATCCCACTGCTGAGCCCAAGGAGGTCAAAGACAGAAAAAAGTTCCAGTATATACCAAAATATTCATAGTAGAACATTTTATGGTAACTCAGAACTGGAAGCAAAGCAAGTACCCATCAAATGGGAAGTGGATAAACAAAGTGTGTATGTAATAAAGTATTATTGTATAACATATAGGTGAGAAATTTAGAAAAGCATGGACAGATTTGCCTGAACTGATGCATAGTAAAATAAAGACTAAAAAGTCTATTATATTCAATGACCACAACAGTGTGAAAATATCACTCAGAAAAAAATGGAACTGAGTAATTTTTATAAGCTATATAGTCCCAGATAACAAGAAATTTAAAAATACTTCGCTCCTTTTTTATCAGAGAGAAGGGAGACTGTGTGGGAAGAGGACAGTATAGATTGTTAGATATGGTTACTGTAGTGATTGTTTTTGCATAAACACTGTTTCTTTGTTATAATAAAGAGTTCAATTCTGGAGGCAAGGGAAGATAGAGAGAGGTTATGTCCAGAAAAGACAGTGACAGAAAAACAAAAGGCATCAATAAGACTGATTTAAAAAAAAAAAAAGGAAAAGGAAAGAAGGCTGCCAAACCATTCCTTGGGTTATGATACATTAAGCCAGTTACATAGAGGTTAGTGCACAGAAAACCATCTGGTTGAATACCCTTTTGTTTGGTCAATTTAACTGATTTGTTTCTAACACAGACCATATGAGGCAACCAAGAAATAAGCCTACAAAAAGAATAACAAAAAAACCAAACCAGCATAGGTCATTCCTCTCCCAAAAGGTTCCCCCTTCCACAAAATGAACGTCTAGTCTTACAACTCCCTTTCTCAGGGGAGACACAGGAAAAATGGACCAGGCTGAATCACAGCCAACAGGATTTGAAATGGAAGTTAATTGCCCTTTTTTGGTTTTCTCCAAACCAAAGAAGCTCCTCCAACCCACCTTGGTTTTGAGTCTGCTGCGGTTGGCTCAAAGAGGGCTAGAATGTTGTAAGATGCTGAAACAGCCAGTAGGCCTGAATGATGAAGTCCCCAATCTGAGGAGAGAGAGAGAGACCCAAGGTCATCTTGTTCTGCCAAGGTGATTAAATGTGTCCGGTTGTCTAGGGGAGAGCTGGCATTTTAAGTTGCATGGACCACTGTATTTGATGAATTCATGACCTGAAAAGAAATTTCACTGCAGAGTCCAAGTTTTCCGCTTTAGGATGCTATCAAAAGTTGACATACAGAAAGGAATGATTGGCAGCCAATGAGAGTGGACCAAAGGGAAACCATAGAGATCAGCCCATCTCTTTCATCTCCAGTTGGTGGTGTTGGGCTGTGTTCATCCTTGTGGCTTTGAATTTCCCCTTGGCCAGTGGTAGTATGCCACAGGCATCCTTCATTAGCAAGCTGGGGCCTTCTAAATTTGCTCCTTTGCAATTTCCAATTTTCGAGCTGTTTGGTTCCTCATTTAACTGAAAGGGGATTGGCACAAAGATAGTCACATTGCCTCCAATCCCATAATAATCCTCTCTTTTGTAGTAAAGGGAGCTTTAAGCAATCCCAGAGTGGAAACTTAAAATAATAAACAAACAATAAAAATGTCGTGTGCTCTGTCAAACATTGGATCCATGCGGGTTCAGAAAGATCTTTATTCACAGGGTAATGCTGGCCTCTGAAAGGGACAGTGCATCCTTAAGTTTACTGAGTTATTGGCCCAGCTACAAAGACCAAAAATTTCCCCTCAGCAATTGCCCAGGACTTGATGACTCCAAAAACAACAAGACGGCTTGAGGTTGGAAACTTCAATTCAGAGAGATTTTGTTCATGTTTTGTAAATGATACATAAGTATTCATCCAAGTGAATGGAAAATGCTTAAACAGTTTAAACATGATGTAGTGAGCAAAAGAAAGACTGCAGTGGAGACCACCGGCATAACCCTTGGCTTCGGTGCCATTGGTGACCCCAAGCAGCCCTCTCGCAAAATATCCCTCGAGTCCTTTCTTAGCCTTCGCAAGGTGACTTTTGATGACTGAATTGCTTCCAATTTTATTTTATTGATGTTTTATTTTGCTTATTTATTTAATTACTTCCAATTTTATTTCATTGATATCTCTTCCCAAATTGGCAAATAGAGAAAATGAAGAGGGGGATTGAGGGGAAGGAATCAACTATTACCCTGTCTGTTTCTTTTCAATTCCAGAGCACTAAGAAAGGTGCTGTTATGATAGAAAACACACTAACTCAGGAGATATCCCACATGTGAGGACGTCGCTTAGCCTCCTCTTCTGTAAAATGAAGGGATTGGGCTAGATTGCCTCTGGGGTCACTTTCAGAACCTATTAAAGTTTAAGAACAGATGGTTTCATAAAAAGAAAGATTCTTTTCATTGTTTTCATTCATAGTAACTACTATCAATCACAAAGAGATAGAAAGAATGGGAACGGACCCCTTTGTATAAAAATATTTATAGCTACTCTTTATTTGGTGGCAAAGAATTGGAAATTGATGGGATATTCCTCAGTTGGGGGATGGCTAAACAAATTTTCCATCTATTTCTCTTGGTTCTCAACCATTTCTACACCATAGTGATGGCTGCCATTATTCCCATCACCTTCTCCAGAACCTTGAACTTGGCCCCTGGTCATGCAGAATGCTAAGAGGCAAACTTTTGTCTTTTCTTGCCTGGAACCAGGGTGCTTCACTACTTCTCTATCTACACACTATGCCGATACTCTTATATCTACCCACACTCTCCACTTGTTATTGTTCAACAGACATGTTTACAGTCATATCTGATTCTTGATGACTTCACAGGATTTTCTTGGCAAAGATACTGGATGAATTTGCCATTTCTTTCTCCGGTTCATTTTACATATGAGGAAATTGAGGCAAACAGGGTTAAGTGACTTGCCCAGGGGTCACACAGCTAAAAAGTGTCTGAGGTCAGATTTGAACTCAGGTCTTCCTGATTCCAGGCCTGGCACTCTAACCACTATGCCACCAGCATATTTAGCAATGGACGTCTGCAGTTCTCTGAGACAGGTAGAGAAACCCACCATCCAGATAAGTACTTGCCTCCTGCAAGAGAGGCAGCTATAATCATCCCCTTTGGGACTGGTTACCTACTTACCTAGCAAGACACGAGTAACTATTATCAATCACAAAGAGATAGAAAGAATAGGAAAGGACCCCTTTGTACCAAAATATTTATAACTACTCTTTATTTGGTGGCAAAGAATTGGAAATTGATGGGATGTTCCTCAGTTGGGGAATGAATGAACAAATTGTGGTATATGATGGTGATGGAATACCATTGGGCTATAAGGAATGATGAAGAGGATAATTTCTGAAAAAGCTGAAAAGACCTGCATGAACAGATGAGGAATAAAATGAGCAGAATGAGGGCAATATTGTGCACAGTAACAGAAATATTATGGAATGACCAAATGTGATAGACTTAGCTACTAATAGCAATGCAATGATCCAGGACAATTCTGAGGGACTTATGAGTTCCAGAGAAGGAACTGTTGGAGTAAGAATGCAGATAGAAGCATATGATTTATTACTTGTCTATTTGGGCATATGTTTGGGGGCTTTGGTTTTATAAGATTATTCACTTATAAAAATAAATAATATGGAAATATTTTGCAAGATAATATATGTATAACCCAGATTGAATTACTTGTCAGCTCCAGGAGGGAGGAGGAAAGAAGGGAGGGAAACAATTTGGATTATATAACTTTGGAAATTTCATGTAGAAATTTGTTATTAAATTTTTAAAAAATTTTAAAACACACCCCAGAAAATAAAAAAAAAAAAAAAAACAAAATTGACACTTGCTTATACTATTCCTTGTTTCTGGAATGTTTCCCCTTTTCTTGATCTACGCATCCTACCTATCCTTTTGAGTCCAGTTCAAATGTTGCTTTCTCCATAAATTCTCCTCCTACCTCCCATAATAAATCAGTAATGAGTGTTCCCATCTTGGCCCACCTCTAAAACGCTGCACCTGTTATGAACTAGACTTCTCATGTTCTTTTAATGTATTATAGTTTTGTTTATGTATTTTATTCCCCTTACTAGACTATAATCTCCCTGCAAACAAGGACTGTGTATTATTCATATCTGAATCTATTCCAGGAACTGAGCCCGGTGTCCAGTCCTGAGAGTATCCAACATGAGAAAAGACTGAGTTAATGTTATTAGGAGGACTGGTTGAATCAATGAGGAATACTTGGTCTAGAAATAAGAAAACTCAGGGGGAACATGTTTGCTATCTTCAAGGTTTAGAAGGACTGTCACCTGAAAGAGGGATTTGACTGTTTGACCCCAGAGAGAATTTACAATTAAAGAGAAGAATCAGAGGCATAGAAGTCAATTTAAGTTTGATGCCAGAATAAACAAACAAACAAACAAACAAATAAATAAATGAATGAATAGCTTCCTCACGGTTAGAACTGTCCAAAAAAAAGTGGGTTACCTAGAGAGAAGGTGTGATTTTCTCTTTTGGGGGACTTCAAGAAGAAATTGAATGATCACTTATCAGAGATGTGATAGTGGGGTCTCCTTTAGAGAATGCATTGGATTAGATGTTTGCTGAGATCTCTTCCAACTCTCAAATCGGTGATTCTGCTCTGTATACATTAGATATTTTGATGAATGAATGAATGAATGCTATGGTAAGTCATTATTGCCAGTGTAAATAAAAGAGTTCTATTCCCCTCCTCCTCATCTCCAACCAAGTTACCATTTATATCCAAGTTCTAGCACATTATTGAGGGGAGTTTGGGAGTTTGGGGAGGGAGCAGGAAAGTGCATCAGATGAGAGATATATAATTAGTAGCATCACTTCTTTGTATGCACAGAATACAGAGCAGAGCATCACCACCCATTTGATGAATTGCCAAAAGCACCATTCATTTTCCTGTGAAATTTCAAAGGGTATTTAAAATGTGCCTTCAAAAAGCAGAGAATAAATGAAGGAAAACAAACCATCAGCTCAATGGGCCTTGTGTTCCAAAAGTTACTTCTCAATTGCTCTACAGAAGGTTTCAGAATGAAGTTGTCATTCACCACCTGAAATTAGACAACTTTCAAGTCCAGAAAGAGTGAAAGAAGATCCCTGGTTGGTTCAGCAGAGATCTTCCTTCTACCTCCAAGTGACAATCTGGCTTCAGCTAATCTTCCTAATCTCACATTACTCTCCATCACACAACTCCAAGGCTGTTGACCTATTTATATGTAATTCACATCTAACATTCCATTTCCATCTTTCCTTCCATACCTTTACACAGGCTGTCTCCCAAGCCTGAAATACACTCCACGCTCATTTCTGCTTCTTCATCCCTTCTGATGTACTTTCCTGCTTGTCCTTGCAAGTTGGTGGGAGGGAGAAGGAAATTGAGTTCTTTTATTTACAATGGAAATAGTGGCTATGGTATCATTCATCTTAAGCCTCTTTCAAGGCTCATCTCAAGTGCTACCTTCTACAAGAAATCTCTTCAGATTCCTGCAGATAGTAGCGTTTTCCCCTCTGAGATTGCATTGTAAATATTTACAAAAAAATATAAGTCATTTCATAAACAGCTTATCTGAGTACACGTAGTTTCTCCCTCAGTAGAACATGAGCTTCTTGTGTGTAAGTTCCTGACACATAAATGGCACTTAATAAACATTTGTTGAATGAATGAATGAATGAATAAATGAATGAATGAATGAATGAATAACATATGTTGGTTATGGGTAAAAGAAAGTTGAATTAAATGCCTCAACAGTCTCCATGTTGGGCAAAGTGGTGTGATCTAATTCTTCCACAATGTCCCTAGCTACATTATTTCCATACCTACATCCGAACATTATAGAATCCAGAGGACACTTCAAGGATGCCCATGCAATAATAGTAATGACTCGACTCACATTAACAATAGTAGCTCTTGACAACAACCCTGTGAGGAAGGTGGTTCAAGTATTAATATCCCCATTTACAAATGAGGATCAGAGAATTTGATAACCCATTGATAAAACCGTAAATTCACTGAAAGCATTTGTGTTTTATCCCTGAGATAATAGGGACCCACTAAAAGGTTTTTGAGCAAGGAAATGTCATGGTTAGATCTGTGCCATAGGAAGATAATTTGGGTAGCTATATGATAGAGAGATTAGAGAAGGAAGAGACTGAAAGCAGGAAGGCCAAGTAGGAGGCTGCTACAATAGTCCAGGCAAGAGGAAGTGAAAGACATGAACAAGAATATTGGCCATGTGAATGGAGAAAAGGGTATTGATGCAAAAGATGGCATGTGGGAAGAATAGGCAGGACTTGGCAATTGATGGAGAGAGGAAGAAAGAAGAAAGAATAAAAGATGCCTTTGTAGTTTCAACCTTAGGCGACATGAGATATGGTAAGTCTTTGACAGAAATTTTAGAAGTGAAATGGTTTTAGAGAGGAAGATAATGACTTCAGTTTTAGATGAGTTGACTTTGAGGTATTGACAAAACTTGTTTTTTTCCTTATAAATACATCTTTACTGTTATCTTTTACTTTGTTGTTTACTTATTTTTAAATATTTTTAAGGCTAGGTTACCTAAAGAGACATTTATGTATACTGAAGTCACTAAGAATAAAGGCAGGTATGGTAATATATGTATAATCCAGATCAAATTGCTTACCATCTCCAGGAGTAGGGAAGGAAGACAGAGAGGAAAACACTTGGGATCTGCTAAGTTTGGAAAATATACGCTGAATATTGTTTACATGTAATTGGGAAAATTAAAAGTTTTTTAAAAGAAAGGAGGAAAAGATAAAGGCAGATATTGGGGCTGAAAGGAAAATGAGGCCAAGTATTAGAAAGAAAGGAAAGTGATTTAGTGTTTGTTTAATGGTAATAACAATAATGATCTGAAAGAAAAAGATGGAGTGAAGCTTGAAGAAGGAGAGATTGCTGACTGATAGAGCCTGGGCACAAGGTGGCTCACTGTAGCAGATGGCATGAGACAAGAGGCAGTGAGCACTGAAAAGTATGGCAAGAAACATGATGCCAGAAGATAGATGGTGAAGGATATCTCCTTCCTCTTAGTAAAGAGGTGGTAGATCTTGGATACAGAATGGGACTTATACTGCCAGATCTAGTCAGTCTATCAGTTTTGTTTTGTTTACAACTTAGAATGCTGTTGTGGCAAAGAGGAGTAGGATTGGGAAGTGATTACATTTTTTAAGAGAACATCAATAAATTTCATCTTCAAGAATGACAAAGAAAAGCCAAGTTTCTTTGAATGCCTCTAATACTCTGCATTTGTACATCTGAAGGACATGGGGGAAACAGCATCTGCCAAATCACTTCAGAATAAAATAGAATAAAGGGGATCTGAAGGAAGCTTTCAGAGAGCTAGCTTGAGCAGAATACAACTCTTGGGCAACAAATTTGGCTTTAAATCTTCCGTCAGCTGAGACAAAAATGGGTGAGTTAAAGTAGCTTTTTATCTTCAGAAATAAAATGCTTCCTAGATTTAATGCAAGAAGGAATATATAAAGTGGGTGTGAAGGATTTGGGGTGACACAGAAGAGACTTCAAAATATATTTTATAAAAGGATAAGTGCTACTCCAGTGGGAAGCCTTAAAATTCCCTCCAACAGGCAAAGAACATTAGATGGCAACCACATGAGGCATTTTTGCAAGGGGCTCAAACCACGTGGTCCAGGTAACCTAGGTCCGTCTCCTATCTCTGCACTAGCTCATTGTGTGACCTTATTCAAGTCATGTTTTCTGAATCTTTTTCCTCATGGGTAAAATGAGATCATTAGATTAAATGGCCTTCTTTCCTGTTTAAATGCTCTATACTATCTTTTTTAACTTCTTGAGCCTGCAGAATTTGTGTTGAGTTGATAAGAGTTTGGTTTTTTATTGAAATTTATTTATTTGTTACATTAAAATACCCAGTTAACTCTCTCCTTCCCTTCTGTCTCTCCCACTAGAGAATACATAATTTGACAAAAAGATATATATAAAACTATCTCTTATTTATTTCTACTTATCAGTTCTTTCTCTGGAGAAAGAGTTGATATAGTTTTGTTGGATAGTAAGAACAATATATTATCTCATTCATTTTGACATACATTTATTAAGTGTCTACTGTATGTTAAGGCCTATACGAGGTGCTGGGAATACAAGAACCAAAATAAACATCTGTTGCCTTTAAGGAGCTTATATTATTTTGGAGGAAGGTGAACAACATGGCTACAAAGAAGGAAAAACAAAATGGAAAGTAATTTGGAGGGAAGATTGACAACTAAGGATTTATTTAGAAGATTTGGGTAGAAAGTGGAATTTGAGACAAGTGTTGAAGAAATAGGGATACTAAGAGGAAGAAATGAGGAAGGGCTGCATTCCCAGCCTATGCAAAGGTACAGGGATGAAATTGTCACATAGGAAGAACAGCAAGTAGATCTGTTTGACTAGAATCCAGACTGTGTGAAGGAGATTCATAAGCCAGAAAAGGGAAGCTGCAGCCAGATTGTGAAGGGAAGAGTTTATATGTTATCCCCGAGTCAACTGGGAGCCACTATAGATAAATGACCACTTTAGTAACAGTGAAGAAGAATAAGAATCATAAATAAAGAGCTCCAGGTGACTTTAGAGGCCATCAAATCCAACCTCCCCATCCAATTTATAGATGAAGAAACTAAGACACAAAGAGGATAAATTATTTAATCAGGATCACATGCTAATAATTATCTCAGGCAGGATTATAATACAGGTCTTCCTGACTCCAAGTCCAATGCCCTACCCACTACATCATGCTGAATAAAAAGAGGTTTAAGGCAAGAGGGCCAAGAGATGATGAGGGCCTGACCTAAGGTCATTGCTGTAGAGAAGAAAGAAGGGCATAGATGTAAGAGGTAGGGGGAACAGTACCAACAAAACTTAAAGTAGATGAAAGAATCAAGGATAAATCCAAGATTTCCAACATGGGTGTCTAGAAGACTTTCCATCAAGGGTAGTAGGGAAGTTAGGAGGAAAAAGGAATTTGGGAAGATAATGAGTTGTGGCAAGTCACTTAACCCCAATTGCTTACCTTTTACCACCCTTCTGCCTTGGAACCAGTACTTAGTATCAATTCTAAGAAAGAAGGTAAGGGTTTAAAAAAAGCCAGATCACAAGGTATTGAGAAATGAGTAAGGAGAGAAAGTAGAGTCAACTTTTTCTTGACAACATTTTCTTAGAATTCGACTGGAAAGTAAGGAGAGATAAAGGAGGAGCTTGAGAAGTTATGACAAAGATTTTGCTCTGGCTAAATCCCTCCTTGCTGCCCCTGACTAGGATCTGATACTTCAGCTACCAACTTTGAGTCATGGGCTCACACCCAGCCCTAGGACATTGCTCTCCCAGCATCTTCATGCTCTCTCCCTGCCCCTTTCTATTTCTAGCTCTAGAGGTTCAAAAATCTTACTGTAATGATATAAAACAACTACTTTAGTGCAATAAATAAAAGTTCTGGGTCTGAGCCAGGAAGATGAGAGTTCAATCTAGCCTTAGACACCTATCTAGAAAATGAGAAGAATAAGAGTGCCTACCTCCCAGGTTTGTTGTGAAGATAAAATAAGATCATAATTATAAAGTACTTAGCACAGAGTCTGGCATAAACTAAGCCCTATATAAATGTTAGTTGTTGTTGTTGTTGTTATGGTGTTAGAGTAGATGTAGATGTAAGTATATGCATTCTTATACCTACAAGATTTGTATAATGACAAAAAGCTGCTAAAGAGAAAAGGCATTATTATTCCCATTTTACAGATTTCCAGAGCTATTAAGTGGAAGAGCCAGAACACAATCCCAGGTCTTCAAACTCCATGTCTACAACTTTTTCCCTTTACACTGTGCTGAGACAGGACCAATGACTTGTCCAAGGTGACAAAATTATAGCATTTTAGAAGTGGCTTCAGGATCCATCTGGTCTAAGAACTCTAAGACATAGTCTAACAAAAGTCATGGCTTTTTGGTGCAGCTCATTTCACTGTAACAGCTTTTACTGCGAGGACAATTTCCCAAACATCCAGTCCAAATCTATCTTCTTTGTACCACTCCCATTCATTGCTTCTCGTAATAGCTTCTTAGGTTAAGTAGAGAATAAGTCAAATTCCTCTTCTGGGGATGAGTGACGACATGAGTCCAGAATCATACAATCTTAGAACTCCAAGGGATCTTGTGATCATCTGGGTCAATTTCCTCGTTTTATAGCTAAGAAAATTAAAGCCTAGAGAAGATATACTGGTTAGATAGCTAACGAATGGGCAAACCAAGACCTAGAGTCAGGTCTTTGAATTCTAGGAATACTTTGTTTTGTTTTTTCCCCATGATAACACGTTCTTTTGACGGGCATCCCATCCAGCATTCCTGTTGAGTACCAACCCACTTTATATCCACTGAGCTAGCTGAATGGGTATCCTTCCTCAGAACACATTTCCATTCTCTCTACGCCTCCATCACCATGGTATCTAGACTCAGAGAGATACACATAAGCATTTCTTTACAGCAAGAGAAGGAGTTTATGAGCAACTTGCCCAATCTGTGCAAATAGAGGTGTATATAATGGAAATTGTGGTGGGTGGAGGAGAGAAGCAGTTGGAGACTTTAAATTAGTGCTCTGCTGGTGAGGCACCTCCCCTTTGGAGCTGGCAAGGAGAAATTCCCTCCAAAGCTCACCAGTGCCCCTCGGAGCATCGGCTAGAAAATTCAGGAATAAATTCCTCTCCGTCTGGGCCCTCCACTGGCCTAGCCATGAGAAAAAGAGACAGGAATACTGACATCCTATTAATAATTCCTCAGGACAGCTTTTCTCTCTGGAGAATATATTCCTTAAATGACCAGAGAAAGATTTTGTCCCCTCTCACAAAGGATAGTTACAGACAGTTCTACTAACAAATCTGTCCAGTTGGGAGGGAAGTTGCCATTTGAAGGACTAGACTTTGGTTCCAGATGTGTAAAAAGTAACCTCTCTGGTCCTGATTTTGCTCCAGCTTTAAATGAAAGAGTTAGGCTGGTGTCCTTTTTAAAGAATGAGATTTAGTGAGAGAATCCGAGTTCTACTCCTGATTCTGCTGCTTAGAGCAAGATCACAGATTAAGAGTAAGAAGAGACCTTAAAAGGTCATCTAGTCTAATTCCCTCATTTTACAAATAAGGAAACTGAGTTCTAGAAGTGAAATGATTGACAAAGGTCCCAAAATAGGCAAGAGAAGCAGAATCTGAAATTAAATCCTCCAACTCTAGTGCTCAATTAACTGTGGGAGTAGAAACGCAGAAGAAAAACATGATTTATCACTTGTTTATAGGGGTATAGGATTTGGGGTTTGGGTTTTTAAAGATCTCTCTATTACAAATGTAAATAAAAAAGAAATAGGAATTGAGTAATAATACATGTATATGTATTATTATTCCAGTGGAATTGCCTGTCAGCTCCTAGAGGGGGGATGGAAGAGGGGAGGAAGAGAACATGAATCATGTAGCATTGGAAAAATACTTAAAAGTAAATAAATTTAAAAAATAAAAAAAAAGAATCCATTCACTGTTTCATGCTGTCTTTCACTTATTACCTGAATGGTCTTGGGTAAAACATTTAGTCTTCCTGAGATCTAGTTGCTTCATCTCTAAAATAAAAGGGTTAGGCTTGATAATGTCTAAGATCCAACTTGGAACCTCATAATCCTCTAACAAGGACCCTTTGACTTCTACAACTCAAAGATTCTAAATCATTTCTACAATTATTTCAAACATGGTGTAGTGGAGAATGTGCTCAGGACACTTGGTTTCAGTTCTAGGTCTTATCATTAGTAGCTGTGGGACCACAGACATCATGCCACTTTGATAACTCTGGGCCTGTTACTTCAAGCGTAAGGAATAAATAATGCTTGCCTCACAAAGTAAGCAGAATCAAGAAAATAATATCCACAATGACTACGACAATGCACCTGGAAAGAACCACAAGCAAAAAAACCCCAACAAATTAAAAATGAATGTAGCAAGATTATAAAAATCAAGCATGATTCAAAAGAAGAGATGAGCAAATACTTTTAATTCATTCCTTCATGGAGGTTGGAGGTCCACAGGTGTTGGATGTTACATGTGTTTTAGACCTTTTCAACATATTGATTGATTATGCTGATTTTTTCCTCTTCTTTCTTTTTCTTTAAAAAAAATACTATTGGGGGAGGAGTTAGGTGGATCAGTGGATTGAGAGCCAGGCCCCAAGATGGGAGGTCCCAGGTTCAAATCAGACACTTACTAGCTGTATGACCCTGGGCAAGTCACTTAGCCCCCAATGCCTAGCCCTTACTGCTCTTCTGCCTTAGAACCAATACATAGTATTGATTCTAAGACCAAAGGTAAGATTTTAAAAAAATACTATTTGTTATATGGAATGGTTCTCTGAGAGGGAAATAAGGAGGGATGCTGGGAAAAACTAATGATGTAAAAACTATCAACAAAAACTTATTTTTTAAAAAATAACATTTGCCTTATCTACTTCATGGAGTTGTCAGAAAGATACTTCTAAATGTTACAGTATAGAAATTGAATTATTGTATTGTTCTATAATAATCTATCAGATTTCTCTACATATTCTTGAATTTTAGAAAAAGGTAAATGTCTGTTTTGAGTCATTTCCCCAACTAATGGTCTGTCCCCCTCTAATCTTGGGAAATGTAGCATTGTTGTTCTTGGTGCCTTGAATATAACCAGGTAGAGGTTATACATGTTTCTATCTGTTGAAACTCTCTATCGTTTCACTATGATCAACTATAAAAAGAGATCACAGAAATTCATAAGGAAACAAGGAACATTATACAACTTCTCCAGCTCTTCTTCTAAGGGGCAGAGAAAAGACATTTGGACCACGACAAATACTTGCAAATGTCATTTTTTCCTCTGGGGACCAGTAAGAACACAAATTCCTCTTCTGGGAAAAAAAAATAACAACTCTATTAAGGCGACATCTGTTGCTCTTCAGTAATTGTGACTCCATAACAGTTTATAAAACAAAGTTGCAATACTTAAATAAAAAGAAAACATCATGCCTGATCTGCAAAACAGTATGTAAACTATGCTGGAATTAGCACAAGAAAAAAATTAAACTTCTTTAAATAATCTGGAAAATACAAACATTGTGGGCAATGGGACAGAGGTAGGAGCTGTCATTTCCTGAAATGAGCTATTTTAAAGAAGTCTGGTGTGGATGGGATCTTTGGATACTACAGTGAATCTCAGAGATGCATACAGAGGAATTCCTTAGGCATGACACCAGTTTACATTTATAATTCACTTGCTTATTACAAAGCACTAAACAGAATCACAGAGTTGGAAGAAGCTTCAGAGGCCAACTAGCTGGCCAAAAATCTTCTCTACAACATACCCACCAAGTGGTTTTCCAGCCTTCATTTGAAGTCCTGATGTGAGAAGGAACCCATTATCTCCCAATACCGTAACTCATTCCATTTTGGACAAATTGATTGTGATGAAATTTCGCCTTACACTGAGCTTAATTGTATTTTTGTGCATCTTTCACTTGGTGGTCTTGGTTTTTCCCTCTGGAGCCAAGTCTAATCTTTTTTTTTCCTGTAATAATCTTTATAAAATTAAAGAGAAGTATCATATTCCCTGAAGTCTTCTCTTCTTCAGGCTAAATGTACCCATTTAGCACTGGCTCCAGTCCCTTCCCCTTTTGGATCATTCTTTTTAGATAGCTTGACAATATTCTTCCTAAAAAATAATGTCCAGAACTGAACATCCTACTGTAAGTTTTGTCTAACCAGGGCAGCACACAGCAGGACTATCACTTCCCTCACTCTGGGTGTTGCACCCCTTTTAATACAATCTATGATGATATGTGCCTCACTGCCAATATAAAGAGCTTACAGTCTAACAAAACAAAATACCCCGTGACATGTTTGGACTACTTTGTAGTCATTGTGCTCTTCTCATCTTGTACATATACAATTGACTTTTTGTGACCAAGTCTAGGATTTAACATAAAATTACTTATCCAGGGGCAGCTGCAAGGCTCAGTGGATTGAGAGCTGGGGCCAGAGAGACAGGAGGTCCTGAGTTTGAATCTGACCTTGGACACTCCCTAGCCGTGTGACCCTGAGCAAGTCACTTGATCCCCATTGCCTAGCCTTTAACCCTCTTCTTCCTTAGAACCAATACATAGTATTAATTCTAAGATGGAAGTAAGGGTTTTTTTTTTTAATTATCTATCCTTGTTAGTTCTCATTAGATTTAGTCCATAATTCTGGTTACTGTGATCCTTTGGAATCCATTATAATGAATCCAATGGGATCTACTGTAACTATTCACTTATTTACAGCTTTGTGCTATCAGCAAATTTGATAAGCAGATTATCTATGCCTATATCCAAGTATTGACAAAAAAAAAAAAAAAAAAAAACCTAACCAGTGCAGACTGAGGACCAATCCTTGGGACCCTCCAGAGGGATTTCCTTCTAAGCTGGTATCAGATCATTAACAACTACTTTTTGGTTTCAATTATTCACCCAGCTATCTAACCTAGATTTCTACTTTACCACAAGGATAATATGACAAATTTTATCAAATGTTTTGTTGTGATCTAAGCATACCATGTCCATGTTATTCCCTGATTTACTTAACATAGTAATTCTATCAATAAAGAAAATGAGGTGAATGTTCTTTATGAAACTATGTTAGCACCATTTCCCCTTCTACATGATTATCATTCCTTTAATAATATGTTCTAGATTTTTAGAACTCAAAGTCAAGGTCACTGACCCATTTTTGGAAGACTTTAACCTCTTTGCTTTTTCTCATTTTGAGGCACCTTTTCCATTCTTCCTGATTTTCCAAAGATCAACTCAAATTCAGCAATCACACTCTCCAGTTGTTTTGATGCCCAGGAATATTGTTCATCCCTTAGTGACAAACTAGACTCTCACAATTTTCTTCTTACCTTTTACCCCCATTCCCTATCCAAAGATCATTCTCTCAAGAGGAAAAAGAGAATAAGATTTTAGTGGTATTTCATCTCTATTGTCCATTTTTGTCATTCTATTTGTTTTGAGTAGCTGTTTTGCCCTTATTAAGTCTTCATCAAGTTCTTCAACATTGCTTTAAATGTATGTTTGTTGCTCTATGCACTCATCACTAGCCTCTGAACTGAGCCTACGTGCTTCATAGTGCTCTTTTTCTAGGACCATGCCTCTCTCTCTCATACTTTCATATCCTGGCCCTTGCTTCCATCTTCTCTAGATATCTTTTAAAAATCATAGTTGGTTGGTAAGTTCCTTGTACATCTACATTAATTTCTTTAAATGGTTCCTCTTTTATTTTCTCATTGAAAAGAAAAAAGGAAGGAAGGAAAGAAGGAGGAAGGAAGGAAGGAAGGAAGGAGGAAGGAAGGAAGGAAGGAAGGA
>NC_058131.1:632636706-632649225 GCF_016433145.1 Gracilinanus agilis
GAAGGAAGGAAGGAAGGAAGAAAGGAAGGAAGGAAGGAAGGAAGGAAGGAAGGAAGGAAGGAAGGAAGGAAGGAAGGAAGGAAAGAAGGAAGGAAGGAAGGAAAGAAGGAAGGAAAGAAGGAAGGAAAGATTTAAAAATAGTGGAATCTCGAAATGGAGCGGATCTGAGGTCTTCTAGGTCAATCTCTAGACCAGTGGTTCCCAAACTTTTTTGGCCTACTGCCCCCTTTCCAGAAAAAAATATTACTTAGCCCCCTGGAAATTAAATTTTTAAATTTTAATAGCAATTAATAGGAAAGATAAATGCACCTGTGACCATCACCTCCCCCTGGATCGCTGCAGCACCCACCAGGGGACAGTGGCACCCACTTTGGGAATCACTGCTCTAGATGAAGCATGTTCCCTCTACAACATCCTCTATACATGGTCAACCAACCTCTGCTTAAATATCTCCAGTAATAGGGGGCTGAGGGAAGAAAAATATTTGACAGCCAATTATGCCAGATTATTTAATACTTACGTAGCTATAAGCAGGAGAATCTTGGCAGCTCAGGAAAGAGTAAATAATGACAGAATGTGAGTCAGGGCTCTAGCTTGCCTATACTTTGGAAAGCTGGTAAATAAAACATTCTTTCCTCAATTTAAAAACAGGACTTGGCAGCCTGGCTGAAAGTGAATTCATTTAAAAATCCATAACACATCAAAGAACATATGCTATGTAAAAAGCATGTATTTTCAAAAGATTTTCCTGCTGGTCAAATTTCCCATTTTGCTTTCTCCTACTCACTTAGTATCTTTTTCATTTTATGAAGATCCCAAGATTCAAGCAAATGGTTCATCATTTCATATATGAAATTGAATTTGAATTTAAAACTGATGGTGTCATCAAAAATACAATTATTTTTGAAAATATCATAAGTTTGAATGGTCTTCTTATAAAGCCCAGCAACCTGTTTTTGTAGGGAAAGAGAAGAAGTAGTAGGCAGAGATGTATTCAAATGGCTGGTCATATGCTTTGTAACAACAATGTAGAATGGTGGGAAGAACACAGGTCTTAAGAGTCAGAAAACTTTAGTCCAAATATATGACTAAGGGCAAATCATTTCAGCTCTTTGTATCTCAGTTTCTTTACTTATAAAATGGAAATATTCTCCAGTCATCATCTCAATAGCTGCCTTGCCACAGAATCAAAGACCATGCTCTGCTGGATTTTATTTCAAATCCATAACTCCAATACTGGGTCCTCCTCCCACACACTGTCCTGATTGGTGACATGATCCACTATAGATAGAAAATTCCAGCCATACTTTACTCCCTAACAATTTTCTCAATAACTATTCTGAAATTGTGAATACCTTCTATTTCCTTTTTTAGTCCTGAAACCATAATCAAATAAATACTACTGGGAAGGGTGTATCAATCTATTCTCACAGTCCCTATATCTTTATGAAGTCCCTCTTTGTGGAGAGAGAGGAGGTGAGGGAGAAAGAGAGACAGAGACAGAGAGCTTCAATATAGGCTTGAGAAATTTTAAGTGAAAAAATAAAATAAACATTTCTTAAAGTAACAAAGTGCTTCGTAAATCTTGATATTTTACAAATATAAATCAACAAATATTTACTAAGTACTATATGTCTAAACATCTGTGTTAAGTGCTTCAAATACTATAGAAATATGAGTTGTCGTTTTGATGAGGACCTATAATTTCATTCTTTTAGAGAATTCCCTGTAAGGAACTGCTGATTCAGATTGTTACAGGTTATTAAACTTGCCATTTTAGAGACATGCTTTTACAGAATTGTTACTGATAACTATTAACATTTACATAGTGAATAATATTTGCATAGTATTTGAAGGCTTATAATGTATTTTACTATTGCTGTGGTTTTGATCCTCTAAACCACCATGTAAGATTGCCTGATTACCACTACTGTTTTGGTCCAGAACACTGACTCTCATTAGTCCCATCCTTTTGTCTTCCCACTTTGAGGAAGGAACATAATGAATTAGAAAATGTGCTAAACTTGGAGGTAGATGAGATCTGTTTTCAAATCCCACCTCTGATACTCATCATCGGTGTGACTGTGGTCAAGTCTAATCCCACCAAGCCTCAGCATCTTTCCCTGTGAAATGTCAATAGTGATACCTGTAGTATCTATCTAAAGGAGTTGTTGAGTATCAGGCAAGATAATGTATATGAAGACCTTTACCTCCCCAAAACTCCAAATAAAGAGTAACTATTATTTTTACTAGTAGGAGGATCTTTGAAAGAGTTCTTCTTGGGGTGGAAAGAAAAGCTCCCCAGCTACAACTGGCTAAATGTCAAAATAATTCCAAAGTAAAACAACAGATGTAGACTTACAACCAATGACTCCATTCATATTGATGGTGATTGGCAAGAAAGAGACATGCAAAGGAAAGCAAAGAACCAAAGAGAAGTCACGGCCAGAACACTTACCTGAATAACTCAAGTTCCTCAAATGACTTTTAATCATCCGGTGGTTTCAGAAGATAAAGTTGTGCTCCACTTTGCTACTTAACATTTGCTGAAATTTCACCAAAGTTTTAAGGGAAGTATCCCATGTGAAGGGATTGGGCCTCAGTCTTACCACCCCACCCCCAATCGTTTCATCTTCTATAAGCTTCATTAAGATCACAGCATATTGGAAAGGGCCCTGGCTCAGGAGTCAGCAGACTTGGATTCAAGTTTTAGCTTTGCCATTTGTTATCTCTAGACAATGCCATTTTGGGGCAATCTGAACCTCAGTTCCTTCTACAGTTCCTTTACAATTTCTCTAAAATATGGGCTTTGGATTAAATGAACTCCAAATTTCACAATCCCTTGGGGTTCTGATGTTCTACAGTCATTCGTGTAAAATTTCAGCATACAGATAATGGTCTTTATTTTTTAAAAAGCAGCTGAAATCAAGGGAGAGTGGGAAAAGGAGAAATCAGCAAGAGTTTTCAGGAGTGGCAAAAGTTGTGGTTCTTTCAAACAGTTCAACATGCTGCTTCTATTTTATTGACTAGAACAATCAGGGTCTCCACATATCATATTAAACCAAAACTTACCTTTTTATGGTCTCATTCATTCATCAGATCTTCATTGAACAACTACTATGTGTAAAATTCTGTGACTTCAATTGCTTATTGAAAATCATGTTTTAAGGAGGCTTATATGTCTCCTCAAACACATATGGGCTGAAAATGTTTAAATGAGAAATTAAGAGTTTGTCCTGTGAATTTTGAATCCTTGCAGAGTACGTTCATTTAATTTTACTTTATTATTTTCTTTGTTACATCTTAAACTCTGAGCTGATTCCCTTCTTCCCTCCCCACCCAGGACTAAAGATTACCCTCCCTCCCTCTATCCCTCCCTCCTTCTCTCTCTCTCTCTCTCTCTCTCTTTCTCTTTTACACACACACACACACACACACACACACACACACACACACACACACACACGTAAAATCTACAATACATACCTCTATCAGTTCTTTCTCTGAAAATGGAGAGCATCTTCCTTCTTAGGTCCTTTGTATTTGGTTTGAATATTCATATCACTCAGAATAGCTTAGTCATTCACAGTTATTCTTTAAATATTATTGCTGTTACTGTATCCAAGGTTCTCTTGGTTCTACTATTTCACTCAGCATTATTTCATGGAAGTCTTTCCATATTTTTCTAAAACTACTCATCATTTCTTACAGCACAGTAGTATTCTATCACAACAATTTCTTAAGGCCAAGAACTGATGTGGTTGTATTTTTCCTATGCAACAGCCAGCATCATCATTCTCAAACCACAACTCATTGGAATATATTGAAAAAGAATGGGTCACCTAATTGTTGAACGAACTGTTCACCTAATTTTCCTTCTCATTCATTCATTCAACAACCATTTGATGTGTTTGAAAGGACTAATAAGAAACATTCCCTGCCCTCAAGGAAGTTATCTTTAAACACTTACTGCTCTGCCCCTTGCTTTTCTAAACGCAACAATAGACTCTCCTGCTGTTGTAAGAAGAATTGCATGTTTCTCTTCCATGAGTGAGAATCTTTACCGTCTCAGAGTCATCATTCTAGAATCTGAAATATCCCCTTGCAGGGTGGGTAGAATTAAAAGTGTGGAGTTTGGCTTAAATGTATAAAGACCACGACATGCTCTAAAATCTTATATTTTTTAAGTGAGGTAGCCTATTGGTTTGTGTTGTTTGTACTTAGTCTTTCCAATGAAATTTTAGGACAGACCACATAACTGAGAATTTTGGTTAACTGGAAGTCATAAATGTCTTTAACTACTCTCAGCAATACAATGAACTGGACCAATTCTGAAGGACTTAGGACAAAGAATGCTATCCGGCTCCAGAGAAAGAACTATTGGAGTTGGAATGCAAATCAAAGCAAACTATTTTTCACATTAGTTTATTTATAGTTTCATTTGGTGTTTTGGTTTATATGAATATTCTCTTACAACAATGACCAATATGGAAGTGTGTTTTGCATGATAATACATATATATAATTCAGATCAAATTTCTTACAACTCCAAGAGAAGGGAAGGAAGGAGGGGAGGAGACAATTTGGATCTTATAATTTTGGAAAAGATGTAGAAAATTATTATTACATGTAATAGGGAAAATAAAATAACTTTGAATTAAAAAACATAAAAAAGAAAGTCATAGATGTTTTTCATAATACTCTACCACTTAGGCAGTATAGAGGAGGGTTTTTTAAACCAGGAAATACAAAGCATCAGACTTACCTAGGTAAATTACTACCTGCTAGCAGAACCTCTGTTTCCCCCTATGTAAATATAATTTTGATCCCTAAAATCCCTTCCAGCTCTGAAACTCTATGATTCTATGGCTGTAGGGTGTTTTTTTTTTTCATTCAGTCTCTGAGACATAGATAAGTCACATTAGAGTAATTGAATTAATGTAATTTTGAAAATGGAAATACTAGCTTGAAAGTCCATAGAGAGAAATAAAGTATATGGTTTTGACACTTCCCAGTGGTGTGACCCTGGGCAAGTCACTAAACCCCCATTGTCTGGTCCTTACCATTTTTCTGCCTTGGAACCAATACATAGTATTGATTCTAAGATGGAAGGTGAGGGTTTAAAAGAAAAAAAAAGTAAAGCTTATTCTTTGTTTCTAAATGCATGAATTTAAAGCTGTCAAGTATGCTTTAAAAAAAATCCATCAAAGAACTGTGGGAGGAGAAACACAGAGGAAAAACAACTGCTTGAACACATGGGCTGATGGGGATATTATTGGGGATGAAGACACTAAACAATAACTCTAGGCCAACTATCAATAACATGGAATTAGGGCTTAATCAATGCATGTAAAACCCAATGGAATTGTGAATTGGCTACAGGGGGGTTAGGGGAGTTTGGGGAGAGGGAAAGAACATGTAACATGTAACTATGGAAAAATATTCAAAATAAAAATAAAAATATAATTTTAAAAATCCATCAACACCCACGCTGGCCTAGAGAATTATTTGGGAACTATATGCATGCCTAGAGAGATGGTACCAGCACCCACTCACCTCCTAATTCTGTTGACTCATCCTGGAAAAAGGGAGAACAGCTGGTCTGACTTGGCCTGGCCTGGCCTGTCCTTGCTAGGCTTCTGGCCAAAGCCTCTCCCCAAATCTCTCAGCCTGGTGTGAAGAGATCCTGGGATCACTCCTCTTCCCTCGTTAAATTCTCTTCTCCGGTGTGAGGGCTCCCCCAAAACCAGCGTCTGACCTCTTGTACTCAAGGAAGCTAGGCTTTAAAGGGGAAAAGTCTCTTTTGGGGAAAGAAAAGAAAGGGCATTGGGGAGAGAAAAGATGGAGAAAGGAGGCAGAAGGAAAGGAGGCAGAAGCAAAGAGTATGGTTTTGAAGAACCATCCGTGGAGGAACAGGAAGAACCAAAAGTCACCGTTAAGTTGAGTTTCAGCATGCATTTAATGTCATTGTTTCATTACACTATAGCTTATGTCACTATGGGGACCCTGCACTGTTTCCCAGGTATTTATTTGTTTTTCTTTGCTAAGCTCTTATTTCTGGCAAGATGGGCTCTATGGCTGGATTTCCCAGAAAGGCTAACAGCCTATCACATGAAATGTCATGAACCATTGGTGGGGGAAGCAAAAGAAAATATAACCATTGATTACACATATAAATCCACACAGAAGAAATAATAAATCTTTGATTACACAGACATACACAGCTCCCAAAGTCTTTACAAACTGATGACAATTCTTTCCTTTAATATACTTGGCTTCGAGAAGCATTCAGGCCCTAAAAGCATAACTGCATGGTTGGTAAGCTCTATGGTAACCAATAAATAAGTCATCCAAACAAATAATTCCTGAACTAATTTGCAAGACAAATCTGGGGAAATGCCCCAAATCTCATCTTGGGGGCAGCACGGTAAAGAACAAAAAAAAGCAAAGTCTATATTCCATAATCAAATTACTTGGTATCATCTAGATGCGTGACCTTACCTAAGTCCCTATTTCATTAAAAATTTAAAAAAATAAAGAAAAGATCTTTAATAAAAATGATCTCAAAGGTATTTTCCAGCTCTAATATTCTCTTATACTAAGTAACAAAAAGATTTTTCTTGGAAGCACCTTAATCCATACAAATATTGAACACGTTCTTAAAACCTCTTGATCATTTAGGGTAAGCTGGAAAAAAATTTTTTTTTTCTTTAGAGACATTGGGCAAGATTAGCTTTCATGCAAAACTAAAAGGTGGAATTAGTAAGATACACACAATACCACAAATAGGTTTCATATTTCTTAGTCCATATATAGATAATCAAGCAGTTCTACACGCCACATGGTTCCTGAGAGTTTAAAAAAAAAATAATTGCCAGTCCTCACTCTCCTTCCAATCATGTGTTATAAATTCTTGAAGCTCTTTTGGCTACAGTTTGGGAATCAGATGCGTCTTCTTCCTCTTCCTCAGTTCGTTTGTGTTTTAAAAATAAATCCGATTTTAAGAAGCGGCTGTAGCTGTCATACTTCATGAGATTAAAAATCTGAGGAGTAAAAGAAAAAAAAATGTCAGAAAACCATAGGTGACTGAATAAACAAATGAAGCCACACATATTAGATCCGGCATTACCGTTCTGTGCGCGTGATGCTCAGGAAGGCAGGGGCTCTCTTTAAGCTTTACATCTCTCCCAGTGCTCAACACAAGATGCTGACCACTGGGGGTACCAAAGGGATGTTGGGTGAATGGAAATGAAGCATCTACCACCACCTGCTTTGGGTTGTGAGGCACTGGGGGGCACTCCTAGACTTCTTTTTTTTTTTTTAAACCCTTCCTGACCTAGTAACAACTCTAAGACAGAAAGGCAAGGACTAGGCAAATGGGTTTAAGTGACTTGTCCAGAGTTACATAGTGAGGAAGTGTCTGAACCAGGTCTTCCTTACTCCAGTCCTGGCACTCTAACTCCTGAGCCACCCAGCTGCCCCATCACTCGTAGACTTCTACACAACCAATACTGACTTCTATTCACATAGCAATTTGTAGTTTTTCAAAAGCCTTAGTATTCATTAACAGCTTTAATATTCACTACTCTGAGAGGTAGGCAGGGCAGGCATCCCCAGCCATTTGAAAAATGAGAAAATCAAGATCCAGAGAGATGGAGTGATTTGTCCATGATTGCAGAGCTTCTGAGGCAGCTGGTAGCCCAGAGAATGGAGCACTGGTCCTGAAGTCAGGAGTTCAAATTCTGCTTCAGACACTTACAAGCTGTGTGACTCTGGACAAGTTGGTCACTTAATACCTGTTTGCCTCAGTTTCCTCGACTGTAAAATAGTAATAATAACAGCCCATTCTTACCAGGGTTCTTGTACTAATCAAATGAGATAACATTTGTAAAAGCACTTAGTATACAGTCCCTGGCACTTAGTCGACACTATATAAATACCTATTCCCTTCTCTTCTCTTTCCTTTCTAAGGCACAGAGCCAGGACTTGAATCTACACCAGAGACCAGAGTTCCTTCTATAAAACTCCATTGTATCAGTGCAAATAGAGAGCCAGACCCAGAGAGAGGAAGTCCTGGGTTCAAATCTGGACTCACACACTTCCTAGCTGTGTGACCCTGGACAAACCACTTAACCTCAATTGCCTAGCCTGTGCCACCCTACTGCCTTGGAACCAATACCTATTATTGATTCTAAGATGAAAGTTATGGGTTAAAAAAACAAAACTCCAGTATGTCAGGAAACACAGCACAGAAAAACCTGATACTAGAAGTCAATAAATGGCTCACACCAGAGTAAGCAGCTTCCTTGGACACCTTTGGTCAGTGTGAATGAAAATACATGTACCAGAATATAAAGCACTTTTCCTGTTGTTGTTGTTCAGTAGTGTCTGACTCTTTGTGACCTGAGCTGGGGCATTTTGGGACAGAGATACTGGAATGGTTTTCCATTTCCTTCTCCAGCTCATTTTACAGGTGGGAAACTGAGGCCAACATGGTTCAGTGACTTGCCAAGAGACCCAAAGTTTACAAGTGTCTGAGGTTGGATTTGAACTCAGGAAGATGAGTCTTCTCGACTCCAGCTCCGGCACTCTATCCATTGTGCTATCTACCTGTCTACTCTAACCCTTGGTCCTTGTGTAAACTTAGACAAGTCTCTAAAATTTTCTCAGTCCTATTTTCTGACTTTAAAACAGGGACACTTAGGCTACTTGCCCCGAAGAGTTATGAGAATCAAATGAGATAATTTATAAAATATTAGAGAACTACAAAAAATAAGGGTATCTCAGATAAAATCCATAAAAAGCTTTGAAAACTAAAGTATTGTGAATATGCCAGATATTATTGTAGCTTTATTTTTGCCTACCACTGATGTATCACAAAGTCATTTAATAATTTCCAATCTTGGGGCAGCTGGGTAGCTCAGTGGATTGAGAGCCAGACCTAGAGATTGGAGGTCCTAGGTTCAAATCTGGCCTCAGCCACTTCCCAGCTGTGTGACCCAGGGCAAGTCACTTAACCCCCACTGCCTAGCCCTTACCACTCTTCTGCCTTGGAACCAATACACAGTATTGACTCAAAGACAGAAGGTAAGGGTTAAAAAAAAAAAAAGAAAGAAAAAGTAATTTCCAATCTTCCTGAAAAGATCATTGATTTCTTATCTCATTAATCTCCTGAAAGAGTTTGAGCATTTTAGGAGAGGAATCATGACTGTAGAAATACTGGTCCCAAAGTTATTATTATGGTATCACATGATACAGTGATTCCAACATTATGATGATGTCTGAGATTCCAAATATATCTATGATTTTGCCAAGAAACAATATAGTGCATATTCAGGGCAGGAAAGTAGACGTCTTGCCAAGGAGAGACTCTTAGGAGGAATTTGCTTAAAAGAAAACATGAGTAGACCTTAGACAGCAAAAAAAAAACAAAAAACAAAAAAAAACTAAGGGGTAAGACTACTTCTGTCATATATCTCCATGAAGGAAACCATTGGAATCAATCATTCCTTGAGGAGCTGAAAGGATCTTTAATAAACAGTGAGCAGAAAGAATGTCTGGCATTGAGCTCCAATGGAAAGTGTTGGGCTCAAGTTGGAAACTTGGGGGTTCCAGGCTTACCTCTGCCATTTTACTAAGTGCATCAAGTCACATTAATATCACTAAGGCTCACTTTCCCTCCTTTATAAAAAAATAAATAGCAATAGATACATTTACTCGTCTCACAAGTTTGCCCAGCAAGAGGGATGGAGAGTTATAGGTGGAAAGAAGCATTTTCTGCTTGATAAAGGGACGTAGCCCTAAGGGGGAAATCTTTTACAAGTGATATCTATCACGTGTCTTTAAAGGTGGATTTTGGCATATTCTGTAGGGAGACAACAAAATTAGAATATCATGATTATGGAGATAATAAAAGCCAATTGCTTGGTTGCATTGGGTCACACATGACAAAGTGGATTGCTGCTTAAGTTTCTCAAAACGCAGAGAATCGTAAGGTCTAATGGACATCTGAGTCTTCTCATCTAACATCAGGGCTTCTGAAGTCATTTTTTGTCCCACGGACCCCTTTGGGAGTCTCATAACACTTGGAAATCTCTTCTCAGAATAATGTTTTAAAATGCAAAGGATTACAAGGGAAACATTATACTGAGTTATCAAAATATTTTTAAAAAGCTACAAGTTTATGAAGCTCAGATTAAGAGCCCCTGCCCTGCATAAAGTATGAGCCATCGGATAGGATTAGGGTTTTGATATTAAAAGATGACTCTACTGCAAATATGAATAACATGGAAATAGGTTTTGAACAATGATACATGTATAACCCAGTGGAATTGTTTGTCAGCTCTGGGAGTGGGGAAGAAAGAGGGGTGGGAAAAATCGTGAATCATGTAGCCATAGAAAATTAGTCTGAATTAATTTAAAAAAATAAAAAAATAGGGGGCAGCTGGGTGGCTCAGTGGATTGAGAGACAGGCCCAGAGATGGGAGGTCTTGGGTTCAAATTTGGCCTCAGATACTTCCTAGCTGTGTGACGTTGGGCAAGTCACTTAGTCCCCATTGCCTACCCTTACCACTCTTCTGCCTTAGAACCAATACACAGTATTGATTCTAAGATGGAAGGTAAGGGTTTTAGGGGGAAAAAATAGAAAATAAAGTATGAGCCATTCCCTAACATTTCTAACAAGAGGATGTCCAACTTTTTCTAGAACCCCTCCAAAGAAAAACTAGAGGAAAGAGGGGAGAGAAGACAGGTTATCCTGAAAAGTGGTCCAGGGCACTTTTCTAAATGCATTGCCTATTTATCAAATGTATGTTTTGGGGGGGCTTTTTTTAAACTACCCTGAGTGCTTATCTTAAATATTTTCAAAGCACTTATTTTACTATAAGTATAATTCGTGGGAAAAGCAAGGTTGTTTTTTTTTTAAGCCCCTTACCTTCTGTCTTAGAGTCAATACTGAGTATTGGCTCCAAGGCAGAAGAGTGGTAAGGCTAGGCAATGGGGGTCAAGTGACTTGCCCAGGGTCACACAGCTGGGAAGTGTCTGAGACCATATTTGAACCTAGGACCTCCTGTCTCTAGGCCTGGCTCTCAATCCACTGAGCTACCCAACTGCCCCCCAAAGCAAGGTTTTTTTTAAAACTCCTACGTATGTCCTTCAGCTGGGTTCATACTCATCCAAGAGATTCCTTTCAACCTTTCCTAAGATCTTTAGTAATCCTATTCAGGACCTATTCTCCTAATTAAGAGTCCTCTTTTCATTCTTTTACCTCCTTAATAACAATTTCATCTTTGAGCTTTGATGGTTTTTGGTGGGGAAGGAGAATGAGAGGGGAAGAGAAGTCTGCAATAAGAATACAGTGTATAACTATATTTTGCCTAGATTGGGAGAAATTTTGGGGAAAAAATTCTTGGGAAAAAAGGCAAAAAGCATCATTCTTTTATAAAAAAGAAATAATCTCCCACAAAAGTCTCCTCTTACTTCACCTCTGGGTGCCAGACATCACCAACTGAGCCATGATCCACTACTGACTACATTTCATAGTTCTCCAAACCACTAGAGCCTCCAAGAGGAATTTTTGGATGTTTGGTTGTTTAATAAATAGGATATGCCAAACGTGAGTAATGAAAACAATTTTACCCTCTCCTCAAGAGTTGCATTTTGTGGGCCTATGGGAAAGAGAAGCAAATCTCTTATCACACACACACACACACACACACACACACACACACACACACACACACACACACACGGACACACACACTGCATTCCTGTTTATACTGAAAAAGAGACAAATTTAAGTTGAAGATGCACAAATCAAAGAAAGATTAAGTATAACCCAAATGTTTTAAAGGAACTTTCCGTGTGCGTGGGTGTAACATCCTGTTTGCCTAAGGTAGATGTTTCAGAGCAACTCTTTCAGAGTTTTTTAAAAAGCCTTTTATTTGGAGTCATACCAGGTGGGTAGAAGAAAGAAAGGAGGTAAAAGGAATAAATTTTGTCTCATTTTAAGAGAAAAATACAAAATGGTATGCTAAAATGTCTACATGTTTTGAAAGAAAGGTACTAACAGACCAACATTATTTTTTACAGCAACCAAGATATTGAAGCTTCCAGTGGGTGTGGACCAAGGAACAGAAGGATGAGATATTTCAGTCAATATCTTCTTGTGTCATCTGATACCATTTTGTTGGGCAGCTCTGGTGCACCCTAAGTATTTCACAAGAGAACATAAAAAAACTTTCCCTGCCTTGTTTAGATGTGAAATGCCCCAAAAACAAGCCAAAAAACAATCTAAGGCTTCTTAGATTAGGCCTGAAATTCTCTCCCATGCTCAATTAATTAATTTATTAATGAGTTTATCATGTGCAAAACAGGCTAAACATTGCTGAGAGAGAGAGAGAGAAAGAGAGAGAGAGAGAGAGAGAGAGAGAGAGAGAGAGAGAGAGAGGGAGGGAGGGAGGGAGGGAGGGAGGGAGGAAGGAAGGAAGGAAGGAAGGAAGGAGGAAGGAAGGAAGGAAGG
>NC_058131.1:632649554-632680608 GCF_016433145.1 Gracilinanus agilis
GAAGGAAGGAAGGAAGGAGAGAGAGAGAGAGAGAGAGAGAGAGAGAGAGAGAGAGAGAGAGAGAGGGAGAGAGAGAGAGACTGTCTCCCCATTGCATTTGAACATTTGAACGGAGAGGGACAAGACACATAAGAGATTTTCGAGACATGTCAGATGGTAAAGGCTCAGGAGTCCCTTGCCCCAACAGCTGGACATTTGTTATTATATCTTCTTTATTGTCATTTCCATTAATAATAAAATATCTGTTTCTCAAACTGAAATAACTGAAGGTGCCTTCAAGGACTTTAATGATGACAACATTCTTTCCTGGAGGTTCATAAGGATCTGTGGCTTCTGAGATTTCAGGAGCTGTAGGACTTACAGAGGCAGCACCCAGAGGTTGCATGTCTACAAGGGGCTGCTTCCCTGGATGATGGGAGAGGTAGGCTGGGACAAGACAGATGGTGAGGGGAAGCTCTGCAGTACTATAGCTTTGGGACACATCCAGTTGGGATTGGTGGTAGGAAAGGGAATAGTAGGGTTCTTCCCCCTATTGGTTGTTCTCCTGAACGATAGCTGCAAAGCGTAGCCTGGGAAAAAGAAGCAGTGTACAGTTTTCTAGTGTAGAAGGGTGGTACCGCCCTTCCCAGATCTCTTGGTCACAGGGTCCTAGACTGCCTCTCCTAGGGTCTGAGGACAGGGGGGTGGGTCTTAATAATTCAAAAATACATAAAATGTATATTCTCTCATGTCATTTTAAATGTCTTTTGTTCAACATGCATTATGTTCTGTATTATTTTCCTCAAATTTATTTCATTTTTAAATTTGTTTATATTTATTTAGTATTTTTAATTTTTTCATATAGTATTTTTACTAAAATTGACCTACATATAGCCTATGACCAAATACTTAAACCAAATTTTATAATACAGGAGTGTAAACACCCCATAAAAGAAAAAAGAAAAATTTCAGACTTCTCTAGTATGATGGGATGGTCAAAAAAATTTTACACAGATTCTCCAGATCACAGGAGCACTGTGCCCCTCATCGCTACAACGTGAAAGGGATAGCTGTATATTGAACCAAGACACCTCTTCCCCAACAACGTTGAGAGGAAAGGAATACTTCTATAAATAATGCTGTCCAAAAATAGAATAAGATGCTTTGGGAGGGCAGGGAGTTTTTCCTCACTTGGTTCTTCAAAACTGGATAACCATTTATTGGACTATGTTCTAGAGTAGATTCTTGCTCAAGTATGAGTCAGACTTAATAGCTCTGAATTCCCTTTCAGCTAAAAGATTCTCAGATTCTATAAATGTCTTCATCTTCTTGGGTTATAAGATGCCTATTATATTCATTTACTCAGTAGGGTTCCAAAGATCCAATACTGGCACTACCATTTCAAAAGTCCTTCTAACCTAACATTCGGTGCCCAAGGCAGCCTCGCCTGCAGGCTGTGCTCGGGACCTTCTTTTAATGGATCCCAGAAAGGGTCACCTCCTAGTCTTTAAAAAGGCATGGATAGAGCACTTGGACTGGAATCAGGAAGACTCATCTTCATGAGTTCAACCCTGGGCAAGTCACTTAACCCTGTTTGCTTCAGTTTTCTCATCTAAAGCTAGAGACAGAAATGGTAAATCACTCCAGTATCTTTGCCAAGAAAACCCCAAATGGAGTCATGAAGAGTTGGGCACAACTGAAAAAACAAGTGAACAATAATTCTGAACAGAATTAGGACTATGGTGACTTGGAAAATGAATTAGCAGAGGGGGCCAAAGGATGACTGGCTAGTTTGAATGAAGTTCTACCCAAAGGCATCACACAGATTTGATAACCTGGACTAATAAAGTCTAAGAACTAGGAAGGACCTAAGAGATCATATAATATAACAACAATAGCCATGCCTTGGACACTTCATAGATATGTGACCCTGAACGACGTCACTTGCTGCCTGTCTCAAGGATAATAAGAGTAACCAACTTCCAGAGTTGTGGTAAAGATCAAATGAGATATTTGTAAAGCTCTTAACAAAGCTTAAAGAGTTATATAAATGCTAGATATTATTATGCTAACACTTAGCTATATAGTGATTTAAATTTTACAAAATATCTCATGTATTATTTCATTTGAGACCCAAAGGCAATCCAGTTATTTTTCCCAGGATCACACAGAGTATTTGAGGCAGGATTTGAATACAGATCTTCCTGACTTTGGGAAGTTAGGTGGCACAGAGGAAAGAGTGCTCGGCCTAGAATCAGGAAGACCCAAGTTCAAAGTTGACCTCAGACACTCACTGTATGACCTTGGGCAAGTCACTTCACCCTTTTTTCCCTGTTTCCTCATCTGTAAAGTGAGCTAAAGAAGAAAATAGCAAACCACTCCAATATCTTTGCCAAGAAAACCTCAAAATGGAATCACAAAGAGTGGCACACAACTGAAATGACTGAACAACTTCCTGACTTTTAAGACTAGTATTTTATCTATTGTGCCACCAAATTTCCTCGTGTTACAGATGAAGAAACTGAAGTCTAGAAAAATGAATAACTTACCCAATCATATAGCTAATGAGTAGTCAAGTGGCAAAACCAGGACCCAAACCCAGTCAGAGACAGAGAGATAGAGACAGAGACAGAGACAGAGATCCTATCCAGACTAATGTTATTGGGAATCTCTGTCTACATTTGTTAGATTATCATTAATTCTGGGGTGTACCACAATTACACTGGGAAGAGTACAACCAAGAGTAAAATTTTTGATTGGGGAAAAAAAGAAACATAATAAGGGAAATCAAAAGAGGAAACTACTAGTGGAATAAATAGAAAAATAAAATCAAAAAAGTTGAATTACAGAAGAAATGAAAAATCAGGTTGTCAGTTGAGTTGCAGTTATATGCTTTTTTTTTTTTTTTTTTGGTTAGATAACTGTGGCCCAGCAAGGCTTTGGGTTTTGGCACACCACTCGCTGTCTGTGAGCTGTGGGCCTGGAATGTAAACTGTTGAACATTGCTGCACTGGAATTTAGCCCTATAAGCAGCTGGAGGTTGGATGCCTTCTGAAAAATGAGAAATGATCCTTGATACAGACATGCAACTTCTCACAATGGTTCCACATCAGAAGGCGAGTAGCATATTTTATAACCAGCAACCTTCTCCTCCACCCTCAGTTTCCCCTCCCAATCTCTGTTCTGGTATTTCCCTGTGGTTTGCTGCAAAATTAAAGTGACATCTGAAAACATTTCTTGCCTCCCCCCCAAATACTAGTTACTACCTTATTTACTGTATGAAAGAAAAATCTAAAAGTTAAGTTTAAAGTTCACTACTTTGTAATATAATCCCTTATAAAGAGATATGGAAAAAAAGAGAAGACAAAACTGAATGGCCCATAAGCACTTAATAAAACTCCTTGAAGATCCCCCAAACTAAAATTTACCACTATTATTTCAATCCTGTGAACTTCAGTTTCTTCATTTGTAAAATGAGAAGGTTGGATTAAATATTTTCCAAGCCAAAATTAAATAATTTCTAACTGTAAATTGTATTATTGGGGGGGGGAGGGGGATAAATCCTATTATCAGGACAAGTTATATTCCAAACCTAAGGAGAATTTTAAACTTTTCAGAAATAAATACATGAGAACCCTCACGAATCCTTCCCTACAGCAACCTGTTTCCCCTTTTTGGAGGGGGAAGAGGCTCGTAATCTGTCAAAATCCTTCACTTGATTCATTTCAAGTAGGCATAAGCAAGAAGAGGGAGAAAAAATTAGTAATAGAACTAATATAACATAAACATTTTTTACATGATTGTTTATAACTCGCACAAAAAACTGATTTAGTTTATAGTTGAGTAGGTTGGAGCCTACCTACAGTGGCCATATTTTCCAAGCCAAAAATCAGGATATATAGTCTCATAACTAATATCCTTTTGCAGTTGTGAAAAAACATTTTTTTCTCAAAGTTGAGTCTGTCTTTAAAAAAAAAAAAGTACAGGATGTGTGGTCACTATCAAGGCTCCCCTGCCAAGTCTTCTGACATTTGAATTGCAGTTTGAAAACTTTCTACAAACACAGGTGCTTTAAGCAAAGAGGGGAGGGCAGGGGAGAGGAGCATTTCCAAACAAGAAAGTGATTATGGGATTGGTGGAGCTTGAAGGGGGCTGCATTTTGAAATGCAGAAGGATTATATCCCAAGATGCACTCTCCTGAAGTAAAGAGGGAGGTTTGATCTGGAGAAAGTCTGAGGGAAAGTGGAAGCCAAGAACAGGAATTAAAATAACAAAAGCTCTTGCTTCAAATTCTTTCCAGGAGTTTCCTGAGGAGGTCTTGTGGGGGGACTTGGGGTTGGGCAGATGTTCAGCTCTTTTAAAAATGAACTCTCAATGTTGCTTTCAAAGAGAATGAAAGAGATCCCAGTGCCAAAACTTTATAAAGCTTGGGTAGAAATAGTAACATGAATGACAAAGTCTGAAGAGTTCTGAACTATAGAGGTTGACGTTGGAGCTAACTTCTAGCTCAGAAATTACCTCAAAGGCTGGTCATTTAAAAAATTCTTCCTTGTCTGGAAGAAGATAATGATGCTTTTAAGAAGAAGATAATCAGTGTGATGCTGGAGGCTTAAGATAGCCAAATTCAGTGTCCAGACAACAGGTTTCCAACTTGAATCATCAAAGCAGAAACAGAGGAGCTGCTTTTAACTTCTTTTCTTTTCCCACCTTCTGTTCTAAGCTATTTATTCTCCTTTCATTTTTTTTCACACACTCTTATTATCCTTCTGGCCAACCTTTTTATTTTATTTTATTTTATTTTTTGAACCCTTATCTTCTATCTTAGAATCAATATTGTGTATTGGTTCTAAGGCAGAACAGCAGTAAGGGCTAGGCAATGGGGGGGCGGGGGTTAAGTGACTTGCCTAGGGTCACACAGCTAGGAAGTGTCTGAGGTCTGATTTGAACCCAGGACCTCTAATATCTAGGCATGGCTCACAATCCACTGAGTTTCCTACCTAACCCCCACTGGTCAAACTTTTAAAAAGTTGAATTTGCCACCTGACCCTCCCCTCTGGTATCCAAGATGATTTTGGTTCTGTAAAAAAATCTTTTTTTTTTTAAATTCTTAATTAAGATGGCAAGGGAGAGGAGGGGAGTAACTAGGTGGCTCAGTGGATTATGAGCCAGGCGTAGAGATAGGAGGTCTTGGGTTCAAATCTAACCTCAGACAATTCCTAGCTGTATTACTCTGGGCAAGTCACTTAACCTCCATTGCCTAGCCCTTACCCCTCTTCTGTCTTAGAATTAATACATAGTACTGATGGTAAGGTAAAAGGTGAGAATAAAAAAAAATAGTATTGGGAAAGGTTCTAGAAAAGCCCAGCCTTCTCACATAAACTCCAGGAAATAGCTGAAAACAGGCTCCAAAAAGCTGATGAAAGCCCAAGAAATCCTAAAAGAAGTAGAAACTCCTCCTTACAATTCAAAACTGTTCGAAAGGATGGCCAGAAGCAGACAGAAGCAGGTAGAAGGGCAGATGCCAATCATAGCTGGGAGAGAAGGGGAGTCTATGAAAATTCCCACAAATGGATCAGAAAGTTGGCAGGCACTCTGGAAAAGGGTGTTTCACACTAGTGCCTGTTGTTGCAGTAACTCAATGGCTGAAATTAGATTCCAGTCCTGGTCTTTTTGAACATAAATAGGTGACAGAATCATCACTAAAAGTCAGGTAGTAAACACCTTGAAGCATTGAGATCCCCAACGGGAGACAGGACCAACTCAGCACCTAGATGCCAGCACCTGAATGTCTGGAGATCTGAGATCAAAGTGACATCCAACCATCCACTGAGGCCAGAAGGTGAAAGGACAAAATCAACTCTTAACTGAGGATTGTGTAAAGAAAAAGTGGAGGGGGGGAGGGGGGAAGGCTTGGATCTGCATTGGATTGCCACAAGGCTGAGCTTCAAGTCAGGGATTGAGGTAGAAGGTGAGACCTAATACTAGCAGCCCCATCAAATCAAAAATGGCAGCAGCATTTAAAGTAGAGAATACACAAGAATAAACAAGGACCCCTCGATCTATCCAACAATGTTTGAGGAGAATGATCTGAGTACAAAATCCTAAATAGAGATCTGAGACTACAAATATGAGTAAATAGATTAAAACATATGGATAGCCAGGTGGTGCAACAGTCAAGAAGACTCATCTTCCCTGAGTTCAAATCTGATCTCAGACACTTACTAGCTGTGTGACCCTGGGCAAATCACTTAACCTTTTTACCTCAGTTTATTCATCTGTAAAAAGCTAGAAAAGGAAATGACAAACTATTCTAGTATCTTTGCCAAGAAAACCCCAACTGGGGTCATAAAGAATCAGACACAACTGAAAAACTGACTCAACAACAACATAATTAAGAAACAAACTGGATTATGAGAAGTCAAAGAAGTAAACCCAAAAAAGGAAAATAACTCCATATCAATCATAAACAGAGACTCAGAGGGCAGGAAAAAGGTTTGGCCTCAAGAACTAAAAGGGGATATGGGAAAAAATGAGATTAAAAAAATGAAATAAGAGTTTAGGAGGAAATTTTTTAAAGAAGAATAATCAGCTTAGGGGAAAAAAAAGTAGATAACTTCACCAAGTAGCAGATTCTATGAAAAAATAGAAATAGAGGAAGAAAAATTCAATGACTAAATAAGACAACAAGAAACATTAGAACAAAGTAAAAAATTGAAAAAATAGAAGAAAATGTAAGATTTCTACTTTCAAAAACTCCTAGAATATTGGGCAAGGGGAAATAATTAAAGAATTCTTGCACTTCTTGAAAAACATGACCAAAAAAAATCTGGATATATTTCAAATAGTCATGCATAAAAATTGTCCAGAGCTATTAGGATCAGAGAGCAAAGAAAATAAAAAGATTCTACTGATCACCTTCTGAAAGAAACCCCCAACTGAAAACACCAAAGAATGTCATAGCTAAAATCCAGAAAAACAAAGCCAAAGAAATATAATGCAAGTAGCCAGTAAGAAAGAGTTCAAGAACCAATGAATACTGGAAACAGAGGAGATTCACATCAATTGGGGAATGGCTCAACAAATTGAGGTATATGACTGTGATGGAATATTACTGTATCATAAAAAACAATAAGCAGGCTAATTTTGTTAAAACTTGGAAAGAACTACATGGAAAACAAACATGGAACAGCAAAATGAGTACAACCAAGAGAATATTACACACAACTAGAGATTTAATACTTAAAGAATAACTTGTGAATGCCACCTTCAGAAGATGAACTGAAAAATGGAAACATGAAAGACATAATCTAAACATACATATCTGTTTCCCAGAAAATGCTTTCTATGATGCAGGGAGAGAAGGGAGACACTTGTAAATAAATTCTATTAATAAAATTTTTTTTAAAAAGAATCAATCTCTATGGGAAAGGAAGGATTCTGAGATCAAGCAAGAGTTAGAAAATATTACAAAATGTAAAATAAATAAGTTTGATTACATTAAAGTTTTTGTACAAACAAAACCTATGTAATCAAAATTAGAAGGGAAGTAGCAAATTGGGAAAAAATCTTTGTAACAAAAATATCAGACAAAGGTCTAATTATTCAAATTTATAAGCAGCTAAACCAATTGGACAAAAAAGCAAGCCATTCCCCAATTGATAAATGGGCAAGGGACATGAATAGGTAATTTTCAGATAAAGAAATGAAAACTATCATTAAGCACACCAAAAAGTGTTCTAGATCTCTTATAATTAGAGAAATGCAAATCAAAACAATTCTGAGGTACCACCTCACACCTAGCAGATTGGTTAAAATAACAGCAAAGGAAAGTAATAAATGTTGGAGGAGATATGGCAAAATTGAGACACTAATGCATATTTGCATTAATATTTTTAATAAATTTTTGCATTAATAATTGCTGGTGGAGTTGTGAATTGATCCAACTATTCTGGATGGCAATTTGGAACTGTGCCCAAAGGGCTCTAAAAGACTATCTGCCTTTTAATTCAGCCATACCATTGTGAGTTTATACCCCAAAGAGATCATAAGGAAAAAGATTTGTACAAAAATATTTATAGCTGCACTCTTTGTGGTGGTAAAAAATTGGAAAATGAGGGGATGCCCTTCTATTGGGGAATGGCTGAACAAATTGTGGTATATGTTGGTGATGGAATACTATTGTGCTGAAAGGAATAATGAACTGAAGGAATTCCATGTGAACTGGAAAGGTCTCCAGGAATTGATGCAGAGTGAAAGGAGCAGAACCAGGAGAACATTGTACACAGAGACAATGGATACACTGTGGTAAAATCGAATGTAATGGACTTCTCTACTAGCAGCAATATATGATCCAGGACATTCTGAGGGACTTATGAGAAAGAACGCTGTCCACATCCAGAGAAAGAACTGTGGGAGAAGGAAAAACATATGATTGATCACGTAGTTCGATGGGGATATGATTGGGGATGTAGACTCTAAGCAATGACTCTAATGCAAATATTAATAATATGGAAATAGGTCTTGATCAATGACACATGTAAAACCCAGTGAAGTCACTTGTTGGCTACAGAGGGGGGTGAGAGGAGGGGAGGGAAAGAACATGAATCATGTAACCATGGGGAAATATTCTAAATTAAATAATTAATTAAAGATTTTTAGATTACAAAATTTAGTCAATTACAATAAGGATCACCAATACTTGGCAGTATACTACTATAACAAAAAGAAAACCTAGGAACAGATATTCCAAAAGGTAAAGGCAAAGACTTACAACCAAGAATAACTTACCCTGCAAAAAACTGAATATTATTATATTGGGAAGAGAAAAAGTCAATGGCAAGAAGGGACCTTAATGCAATCAGTCAAGAATTCCTAAGGAAAGGACCAAAGTTGAGCAGTCTTTAAATTTGCAAGCACAAGAGTCAAGAGGAAGCCAGAAAAGTATAAATACTTTTATATTAAAAATATAGAATAAATAAACAAACAAACAAATAAATAAATAAATAAGCTGATAAATAAATGAATGAATGAATGAATAAGTAAATAAATGAATAAATAAATAAGTGAATGCAGCAATCTGTAGAGGCTAAACAATGACAAAGTACTTACAACCTAATGGAGACCAAAATTCCTTCAGAATCCCAAATATCTTCATGGGTCACAGAAAAAGTTAAAGAAGACAAGCACAAGGTCTGGTGTGCTTTTGTTATTTTATTGGTTGAAAAAGGAAAAGGGAAGTAAAAAGGGAATATACTAGAAAAGAATTGAGGAAGAAGAGGAAAGACCCTACTCTTCTATATAAATAGAATGCCTGAGAAGAAGAGTACAGAAATCTATATTCGAAATTTCAGTGTAAGGAAACTGAAGTTCCCATCCACTCACTCAAAATAGAACACCAAAGCACTGAGGTTTTACTCTAGCCAAACACACACTGGTGAATGGAGAACTACAAATTTGCCTCCTTACCTTCTTTCTGTCCAGGCTCCAATCACTTACTTACATGCCCTGCCAGAGAAGACTTAATGGAAAACCCAAGTCTATGTGAGATAGTTGTCTGGAACAGTCAGTGGTGATCTCCATAGGGGTAGAAAAGATTTATGCTCAGTCTAAAAGTCCTATGGCTTGGGGCAGCTGGGTAGCTCAGGGAAGTGAGAGTCAGGCCTAGAGACAGGAGGTCCTAGGTTCAAACCCGGCCTCAGACACTTCCCAGCTGTGTGACCCTGGGCAAGTCACTTGACCCCCATTGCCCACCCTTACCAATCTTCCACCTATGAGACAATACATCGAAGTACAAGGGTTTAAAAAAAAAAAAAGTCCTATGGCTTGACTTTTGTTAGCAGGACATAGTAGCTCTGACTAAAAAGCCTGCCCTCATCATCTAAAGGTTTTAGTTAACCCCTCACAGTCTAGAGCTAAGATAAATGGCAAGTAGCCTTGAAAAAGTGAAGCTCTGAAGTTAATAACAAGGAAAAACTCCTAGAAAAATCTATTCACCACAGTTACTAGCAGTCATTACAAGACCAACAGGAACAAATAGAAAAATCTATCTAGCTAACCCACTCTATTCACCCAGGAAGCAAGACCAGAGAAAGCTGGGCAGTGAAATCACCATGAGACACCAAGGATTCTATAGCAGCAGAAACAAGAGTTGCTCCTCTACATTTGTTTCTTAACTACCTGTGTCCCCATACTTAATCCCTATCATGACAATCATTCCCTACTTCTAGTTTGTGGAAGAGTATGCCTCAGGTTGAGGGGGAAAATATTCCAGTACAACTTTTCTTACTATGCTATTTCATTAAATTCCATTTATTTTAAATTAAAATAAAAGTAAACATATTGGTAGGGACTTGTAAACAAAAGTTTTTAGCTCCTATGGGTACATATGGATTTGGATTCATATGGCACCCACATGAATTTGGGCACCATGAATTTGGAGCCACTATTCTAAGGGGAGTGCTCCAGGTACAATATTAAATTATTTCAATACCTGACCCTCATCTCTCTTCCCTTTCTATGTAAATGGGTACAGTGCATCATAGATTCAGACCCTAGAAGTCATCTAATCTTATTTTCTCATTTCCACATTTCACACTCAAAGAAGCTGACACTGAAAAAGTTGAAGTGACTTGCTTAAGGTCAAATTGAGAGTAAGTGGCTAAGCTAGAATTTGAACTTGGATCCTTTGACTTCTATTGGCACACTTTTGATTGTACCACATTGCTATTCCAATTTTCCTTGTATTTGAGTTAAAATCTCTTCATCTTTCTATCTTGTTAATATTGGAAAATATAGATTTCACAAGCATGTATAATTGGTATGCACACGCCACTACAATAGTTTGGTTTTTTTTTTGTTTTTTTTTAAACCCTTACCTTCTGTCTTCAAGTCAATACTGTGTATTGGCTCCAAGGCAGAAGAATGGTAAGGGTAGGCAATGAGGGTCAAGTGACTTGCCCAGGGTCACACAGCTGGGAAGTGTCTGAGGCCGGATTTGAACCTAGGACCTCCCGTCTCTAGGCCTGGCTCTCAATCCACTGAGCTACCCAGCTGCCCCCTACAATAGTTTTACTTAGACTGAAGAAAGATACTGTTTAGCACTTGTAAAAAACCAAGTTGGAGTGTTCAATAGTAACTGGCATGTCATTCTTAACTAAAACTGGAAGAGCAGCTCAAAAAACAAGGAAGGAAGGAAGGAAGGAAGGAAGGAAGGAAGGAAGGAAGGAAACTGTTCATCAATACCCTTCATATATAGCAAAAGTTTCTCAAAGGTATGTATGAATGAATGAATGAAAATTGCATTTATTAAGCCCTCCTTGTGTGTGCCAAGCACTGGAGATGCAAAGATAAAAAGCAAGACAGTTCTTGTCATGAAGGCATTCTAATAAGAGGGGACAATACATGTATATCTCAATATTAGCTTATTCTTTTAATGATGCTGCCCTTTCCTCTTACTCTAATTTTATATCATAAATGGAGAACAAGTAAATTTACCTCGGCGTTATTTACTTGCTGCGTAACTATGTATAGGACATTTGACTTAGATGAACCTTAGTTTCATTATCTGTAAAATTGAGATAATCATATTTCACAGAATTGTGATTATAATTGCGGTTGATCAGGAAATTCCTTGATCAATTTGATTAGCTAACTACTAACTAACTGATAGGTTTCTGTTGAGGACCTTGGCCTGACCATATCTCTCTCTCTTCTTGTAAGGTCTATGGGCACCAAAAAGAGCAAAAGAGAATTCCTCATTAAGTTTTCCAGACTAGATTCCAGCATAGCACTCCCCTCCTCTGATTAGAGGTAGAGGTTTGGTAGTGACATTATCTAGGAACACATCTCTTACCCTCTTAGGTGACTGCCAGTGGTACTCATGTGCATCTGTCCCAAGGCAGCCAGTAATGATCTTGGGGGTAGAGTGGAAAGAAATCACCTCTTCTACCTACCCTACTCCAAAAGAAACATTCATGAGTAAAATGGGAGAAAAAAAGGAGCCAGTTCTCTTTTATAGGCCAACACAGAACAACTTCTCTGACAATAGTTTGATTATACTAAGGGTCCCAATCAATCGCATATATCATCTAGAGGGCAGTCCTATCAAAGAAACTTGAGAGTTGTCTTTTGTTCTCTTAACAAAGTAATAAATACATGTCCAAATTCTGAATCATCAAAGGAGTCAAAGACTTAACATCACATTAAATTGATCAGGAAACTCCCCTGAAACCTTGGATCAGGTGAAAGCATCATAAAAAAGTGAGTTATCTTATTTCTTCTACCATTTACCTCACCTTGTAAAATGACAATGATTTCATCTTTATTTGACTATCCAAAAAATTAAGAGAATGTTCTTTTTACCAAGAAGGTTCAGTCAGTCCATATCCCTTCTCTTTCCCAATGCAGCTAGAGAGATATGTGTTAAACAAATGTTTGGATGGCCAGACTCAATGTCAACATTTTTATCAATGACTTGGATAAAGGCATCCTCCTCAAATCTGCAGATAGCATAAGGCTGGAAGGAATAAATAACATAAGGGACCACAGAATCAGGAAGCAAAAGAATCTTAACAGAATAGAGAGTCTCTTAACCAGGGTCCAAGAATAGATTTCATGGAATCCGGGAACCTGGATGTTTAAAAAAAATTACATCTTTATTTTCACTAACAAAGTTAGCATTTTCTTTAGTTATTTTAGAAACTAATCTAAGAGGTGCATAGATTTCACCAGACTACAAAAGAGATCCATTACTCACAAAGAAAGTTAAGAATCCTTGGACTGAATTTAATAATAATTATTTAATAATAATTTCTACCTTTCCAGGTTCCTAATATTATTCCCCACTACGTAGTATGATCCAGTAACATTGGCCTCCTTGCTGTCCCAAGAATTAGACATTTCATCTCTTACTTCTGGTCATTTTCTCAGGCTGTCCTCAATGTCTGGAATGCTCTTTTTCCTTATCTCCTACTGATTTCCTTTAAGTACTAAAAGCCCATCTTCTATTGGAAGCCTTTTCCAAACCCTCTTATTTTAGTACCTTCTCTCTTTTACTTTATTTCCTATTTAACCTATATATAACTTGTTTGTACATATCTGTTTGCTTGTTTTCTCCTCTATTAGAGTTCCTTGAGGGCAGGAACTGTCTTTTGACTTTTTGCATCCCTAGCACTTAATACAGTCCTAGAACACAGTGGGTACTTAGCAAATATTTATTGACTTCCTAATAAAATGAAATTCAAAAGGGATAAATGTAAAGTCTTATACTTGAGTACAAAAAAATCAATTTCACAAGTACAAGCTGAGGGTAAGATGGTGTTAGTAGACTACAAGCTCAATATGCATTAGTAATATAATAGGGCAGACCAAAAAAACTTATGCAACTCTTGGGCTATATTCAAAAAGATATAGGAGGCAGCTAGGTAGCTCAGTGGATTGAGAGCTAGGTCTAGAGACAGGAGGTCCTAGGTTCAAATCTGGCCTCAGATGCTTCCTAGCTGTGTGATTCTGGGCAAGTTCTTTAACCTCCATTGCTTAGCCCTTACCACTCTCCTGCCTTGGAGCCAATGCATAGTATTGATTCTAAGGCAGAAGATAAGGGTTTTAAAAGAAAAGAAAGACATAATTTCTAGGAATAGGAAGGTGATAGATAATCCCATGATACTTTGCTCTGGTCATTCATTATTCATCTAGAGCAGCAATTCTCAAAGTATGATCCAAGGTCTCATAGAGGTCCCCAAGACCCTTTCAGAACATATAAGAAGTCAAAAATACTCTCATAATACTACTAAGATGTTTTGATTTCTAATATGATAAATATCAACAGGTAAATTCCACATAAACGAAAGCTCTTTCGGAGGTCCTCTAAAATTTTATAAATTGTAAAGGGGTCCCAAGATCAAAAAGTCTGAGAACCACCATTCTAGAGTATTGTGTTTAAGCCTGGGCACTAACACAATATCTTTAAAGAAGGACACTGATAAGGTCTAGAATATCCAGATCATGAAGGGGCTTGATTCAGTGTCATCACAGGATTGATCAAAGGATCAAAGTCAGATATGTAGCCTAACGAAGAGATGAGTTAAGGCAGGAGATGGGTAAGGAAAGACTTGGGACTGGATATAAGTGCTGTCTTGAAGAATTTGAAAGGCTATCAGGAGGAAAATTACCTCAAAGAACAGAACTAGGAACAATGGGTATAAGTTGCAAAGACTTAAGTTTAGGATTGGTAACAGGAAAACTTCCTAAAGCTTAAATGTCTCCAAAAATGAAATAAAATGCCTATATAGAAGTAGTGGACTCCCTTTCTTAAGATATCTCCAAGCAGAAGCTAGAAAGCCACTTGTTAGTTGTTATGATGGGGATTCCTTTCCCATGTAAGTTGGACCAGATGGCCAGTGAAGTTTAATGCAGTTCTCAAATTCTCAGATTCCATGGCTATGTCTTCTCTCATAGCCCCTTACACAGGGTCACAAGGAAGAGCTGGCAGATTCCTTGATTCCTTCAGCCACTCTTGGGTCTTCTCCCTGCTACCATCATTCAGCATCCACTTGACTTCTTTTGAAGTTCATTTATTAAGTGCCTACTTTGTTAAAGGCCTTGTACTAGGTGTTAGGGATACAAAGACAAAAATGAAATATTTCCACAGGGATTTGGAAAAGGGTGAGAGGCACTAGCAGCTGAAAAAATCAGGAAAGGCTTCTTAAAGAATATGGCCTTTGAGCTAGGCTTTAAAAGAAACTAGGGATTCTAGGAAACAAAAATGAGAAGACAAAGTGTTCTAGGCAGGGGGGCATGCCTGTGCCAGCAAAGAGATAGAAGATGGATGGCACACTGTGTGTGAAGAACAAGGTCAGATTGGTTGGACTGTAGAATGCATAAAGTAATGAATAATAAAACTGGAGAAGCACACTGAAGTCTACTCAAAGAGCTTTCAATGGCAAATATAAGAGTTAGTATTTGACCCTATGAGTAAGTGAGAGCCTCTGGAATTTATTGAGCATGTCCAGATTTTTGTTGTTGTCAACTATAGTCTTCAGCTCACTTTCCCTAGTCGCAGATAAGTTCTATACCTGAATACTCTGTGTTCCCTATCTTCATATTCTTACCTGTCCAGCACTTCTCTCTCCTCCATGACCCATATCTCCAGTTTGTAATATCTGGGCAAGCTCATCCTCCCTTCCCTGGCCCCATTCAAATGACCTGCTGTTATAAAAAAGTAAGTAATCTGAGTGGGTCAACGAGGCAATTACACTGCCCCAGATGCTAAAATTCCTAGTTAGGGGTTCTGCCTATAGACCAGATTCCATGGTCATAAGGTGAATAAGGAGCAGGTCCAGAGCCTGAATACAGGTCTTTAGACTCCATGCTGAATACATTCTCTGCCTCACCCGCTACTCATAGCATTACTTTCCCCATCACCCTTCATCCTCAATTGTTAATGCTCTCCCTACATTACTGAGCATTTACTTTGCATTTTCTCTCTAGGTATGTTTTTACCCCAGTGGAATAGAAACGCCTTAAAGGCAGGAGCTTTCATTTTTGTCTTTTTATTTATAGAACCTAGTCCAAAGACTCTGAATTGAATTGAACTGAACCATTATTGAATTTGAAAAGACTCCAGAATCAGAAGGCTATGGTTCAAGTCCTAAATGTGCTCCTGTGCCAGCTACCACGGGCAAAATCACTCAGCTTTCCTAAGCTTCAGTTTCTTCTTTTTGTTAAACCACTTCGTAAAGTTATCCTGAAGACTCGAATGATTTATATACTTTAAAATACTATGTGTATATGTGTGTATATGTATATATACATATATATGAGAATTATTTTTCTAGTGACTTTAGCTCCTATTAATTATTGCTGATGAAAGAATTCTGCTACTAAAGTTCTCAGAGGAAAAACTGAGATTCTGTCCACTCCTTGGGAAAATTATATGCATAGGTCAGGCTCTAGAAAAGGGTGTATACAAGGAAATCATCAACTACAAACATATTTCAAGGCAGTAACCCTGGCAAAAATCTCCTCCTCGTTCCAGAGGAAATAGTGATAGCGTTACTTGTGGTACAAAAAGTACTGGCAGGAAAGGGGCAGAATTGGTGTTGAGTTGCTAGTTGGGCCAGATCATTTAAAACAAAAAAACAAAGAAAAAAATTTAAGTCTTTCACTTTAAACTCTTCACACCCATGTCACCATGAAGCTGTTTCATTTTAAAAGTCCATCCAGATCCAGAGTGACAGACACACTTGGGGAACACATTCTCAGCTTCCTCCCACCACCTACAATTTTCTTAAGTACATGCTTATCAGTAATAGCCACTTATTAGGATGTCTCTCTCCAGAAAAGTCATGAAATCCTCTTCCAGTGGAAGTTATTTGCAGCCCCTCAGATCCCTGTCAATCACATATTCTAGGCAGGAACATGCTCAAGCATGCTGACCCAAGAACAGATGGCAGTGTGGACTGATTCTAACATTTTCTTTTCCAAAGAAAACTATTCGTTAGACTGCCTGTGACTAATTGGGCTCAAATTATAAACTGAACTTTCAGATTTTCCATTAGTAACTAGGAGAAATGAACCAGCCTGTAGGGAGAAATAATTGACCTGGCTCTCTTAATGCCAAACAATAATTAACACAGTTGATAGAAATTTGATGGAAATATTTGCTGCATGAATACCTGCACAAATAATAATAATAATTAGCATTTACATAGTACTTTAAGGTTTGCAAAGTACTTTATAGAAATTTCCTTTTAAATGTCTTTAAACAAATAATTCAGAAGAAACTTCACTATAGGCTAGAGAGAGGAAGTTATGAATGTTAAAAATATCACCGAAATGTATGCACTGATATAATTATTGTTTTTGTAGAGCTAATTTAGAAATATCTTCATCAAATTCACTTAGACTTATTGTTTCTACATGTAACTGAAAAAATAAACATATATATATATGTTTTTAAAAATAAAGTCAACTGAGTGGTTAAAATAAAACAAAATAAAAACAAATTCACTGTCTTTGATAGTGCATAAACATATTATTTCTGCATTTTAAAGTGAAGAAATTGAGGAACACAAATGGAAATAATTTTTTAGAAACTCATATCTTAAGGCAGAAGAGCAGTAGGGGCAAGGAAACGGAAGTGACTTGCCCAGTGTCACACAACTAGGAAATGTCTCAGGCCTGGTTCAATTCTCTCAATTCCACACTTGGTTCTCTATTCACTGTGTTACCTATAAGTCCTGAGGTCAATCACTGGAGCCATGCCAGAATTATGCTCAGAAGGCAAGTCAATGGGGACTGACTTCTATCTTCCTATCATGTAACAAAGATCAGGAGTCCCTGCCTAAAGGATATAGAAGGGAAAAAAATGAAGAAAGATATGATTCCAAAAAAGGATGGTTATCATGATTTATCTGGGGAAAGAGATAACAATGGGCCACAAGTAAGCCTATATCTCCTGACTTACTTCACATTACTCCACTTTTCACAGATATACTGGTCTACCTACTGTTTAGCCTTCTGTTTCTGGTTTTAGTGCCTTTGACTTGTCCACTTTCATCTCTTAATTCTTAACTTCCTTTTAAGTTCCACTCAAGAGCTGTGAACTGATCCAACAATTCTGGAGGGCAATTTGGAACTCTGCCCAAAGGGCAATAAAATTGTGCATGTCCTTTGAGCCCCTAATACCACCCCTCAGTCTGTATCCCAAAGAGATAATAAAAAAGGGGAAAGGACCTACTTGTTCAAAAATATTTAGAGCAGCTCTTTTTACGGTAGCAAAGAATTGGAAATTGAAGGGATGGCCATCAACTGGGGAATGGCTGAACAAATTATGGTACATGTTGGTGATGGAATACTATTGTGCTATAAGATATGATAAGCAAGATGATTTCAGAAAGAGCTGGAAAGACTTGCAGGAACTAATGCAGAGTGAAATAAGCAAAACTTGTAGTGTACAAAGTAGACAGTAACAGCAATATTCTTTGATAATCTATGAAAACTTGGCTACTCTCAACAATGCAATGATCTGGGACAAACCTGAAAAATTTATGACGGGGAGTGCTATCCACCTCCAGAGAAAGAACTGTTGGAGTCATCTTTCACATCAGTGTATTTATGGCTTTATTTTGGGATTCTGGTTATGCATGAGTTTGCTCTTACAACAATGACTAATATGGAAGTGTGCTTTGCATGAGAATGAAAATAAAATGTATTGATTTTTCCAAAAAAAAAAATAAATAAAGTTCCACTCAAGTGTTACCTCCTAGCAAAAGCTTTTCTTGATTTCCCCTAATTGTCTATGCTCTCACACCCTCATATTATCTTGCATTTACTAATCTGCACACATGTTGTATCTCATAGTAGAATGTGAACTCCTTGGGATTGTTCCTCTTTTTCTTTCCCTTTGTCTCTCTAATGACTTGCATGTTAGCACATTTTAAATTAATGTTGAATTCAATTGAATCTATAGTCTCACGAGATGTGGTAGCAAAGTCCATTTTAGCAGAGATAGACACTGGTTGAAAAGACAAGTGATTAATTGGAGGTCATGCAAACTGCTGATTGCCAACTCATAAAGCCCATTTATCGTTCTAATAATAATGATGGATGGTGCTGATTACGAGGAGGTAGATTAATCAGAATTTAGTATCCAGGAAGAAATGAGAAATAAAGGTTTCATTTTTTTAAAGATGCCATCCTTAGTATACAAAGATGATCCAACCAAATACTAAAAGATTTTTTTTTCAGTAAAAGGGATATGTTTGCACTAAGATAGTCTCCTGTATTGAACAAAGGTACATTTGCAAGTCATCTGGCCAGAGTCAGAGCAGAAAATAGAGAAAAGTAAACTGGGCCATGTAGTAATCAAACCCAGGATCTCAGGTTCACTAACATCACTTTATAACCAACTGAGCTAAACAGACTGTATATGTGTTAGTCATTGAACTGACCATTGAAATAAATGATTCTTTAATAAGATAAATAAAATGCTAATTGACTGGTTTTTTTTAGGAGCTGATAAAAATTAAACAAAGAAATATGTTATAATCATTAGATTTGGAGGAAATGTGTTCAAATTCTGACTTTGCTACTATCTGCCTCTCCTTGGCAAGTCACTTAGCTTTTCTTGTTCTCAATTTGCTCCTGTATAAAATGAGGGAGTTAGACTAAATAATTGCTACATTCCCTAAAAATTCTAAATCTATGATCTTATATATCCCCTGTAAGATATATACCTTATAAATCAAATGTGACTAGAGAACATGCAAAGGGCAACTAGAACAATAAAGGGCCTTGAGATTATGCCATATGAGAATGCCCTGAAGGACATTTCAAACTGGGACTACTGAGTCCTTAGGAGAACCATGTCAGTTGTCAACAAGTGTCCATTTGGAAGAGAGATTAGATTTATTCTGGCTTGTCAATAAAAGCTGCAAGAAAATTTATACTTGAAAAATGGAAGGGGAAACTTCTTAACAATTAGAACTATCCCGAAATGGAATAGACTATCTCTGGAAGTAATGGATTCACCCTCACCAGAAGTCTTTAAAAAAAAAATTGTTTGACCACTTGTGAGTTATGTTGTAGAGAGAGTTGTTATTCAGTTATGTCTTGGACTAAATGCCTTCTGAGGATCTAATTCCAAGCTTGGGGAATTGTAAACATCAATTATTATATGATTCTCTAATATAATAAAATATTCTGTAATATCTCAATGCTTTCAGGGACTATTGAACTACGTAGGGTTATTGAACACCATGCAAGCTAAATGGCAGGGCATTTAGCCCTGGGGCAGCCAGGTGGCAAAGTGGATAGAGGACTTGGACTGGAATCATATCTGGCCGCCAACATTTATCAGTTTCTTGACCTTGGGCAAATCACTTAGCCTATTTGTCTCAGTTTCCTCATCTGTAAAATGAGCTGGAGAAGGAAATGGCAAACACTTCAGCGTCTTTGACAGGAAAATCCCAAAAGTAGTTAAGAAGAGCTGGACATGACTGAAAATGACTGAACAATGACAAAAGCTAAATGACCTCATGTGGCTATGAGTTATGCATTCATATATCTGCTTCTTATCATTTTCCTGTCTCTGCCATCACAAATAAGCTACCAATTGTCGTCAGCTATCACATATTACTATTGTCAATACTCAGTTCAATTCAAGAAACGTTTAAGTACCTACTGACTAGATGGGAATTAAATAAATTGAGGAATTGGGCAAGTTTGGGTATTTGAGAGGTTGTCAGTATGTACAAAAGGAACCTTAAAAGTGATTCAGTCCCAACTACACCACCCCTTGGATATACAGAAACAGTGGAGCTTTAGACTAAGAACCAGGAAAATTATTTGAATCATCCTTATTAGCAATGTGATCCAACATAATTCACTTAGCCTCTCTCAGTCTCAGTTCCTTCATACGTAAGATGAGGATAATTGTACCCGTGGTACCTCTCATAGAGTTGTTGGGATCAAAATAATAATGTTTACAAAATGCTTTTAAACCCGAAAGGGCTATATAAATGGTAGTTACTGCTAGAACTATGTGTAAAGGAAGGAAAATAATATGAAATAATGTCTGCAAGAGCCAAACTATGGAGGGTCTTAAATGCTAGACTGAAAACTTTGTACATGTACAGTAGAAAGGATGCTGAATCTGGAATAAGAGCCTTGGGTCCAAATTTTCATTCTTCTACTTACTGCTTGTGTGACCTTGAGCAAGTCATCTAATTTCTCTGGCCTCAATATCTTCAACTGCCTGAAAAAGCTGAACTGAATAACTCTGAAGGTCCCTTTCATACATACCAATATCCTTTCGAATGCTCTAACTTCCCAGTTCCTCAAATTACTCAATTTCCATCCCCTTCTCCACTCTCAGAAATGGCCACACACTTGATCTTGCAATTGCCCACAAGCATCTCACTTCCCAGTTCCTGAACACCAAAATATCTTTTTTGGATCATAATCTTTTCCATTGAGTGTTTTCCTGTGCTCCTGACCCCAGTTCTGTTCTTCATGTTCACTATGACCTCTACTTGGCTCCATTCTTTCACAAGCCAGTGCCTCTGTATAGATTACATTCTTCCTTCCTTCTCTCAACCCCTTGGTGAACCAACTCAACTCTCTATTATCCCTAACTTCAAATTCCCTGTCCTGGTGGCATATCATTGATCATGTCTTGCTAAACTCCTACCCTGAATTATTCCCATCATCCACCTGCTTGACTCTAATTCATGTGCTGATGAATAGAGCTGGACAAAATCATAAAATTATTCTGACTGGGGCCATTACAAATTTTTTATCTAATCTCAACTGCACATTCACTGAAGCGAAGCAAATAATCCATTCATCCCTAATTGATTTCATGAGCCCATTCTCTAGAGCAGCTGTTACAAATCTTCTCATCTCTCCTCAAGCTTCCCTTAGCGCACATTCCTCCTAACCTTTCAGCTGAGAATCTTGTCTCACATTTCACAAAGATCACCTCCTTCTCTCTACCCCCTAATCTCGGATCATTCTGACATTTTCCCCTACTATCTCTTCTCTCTGGTCTTGGATCACATTCCCTCTCAATTTCTCCAGAAAATGTCTGCCATTCTTTCCTGTCTACTCTATGTCTCCTAATAAACTGGACCCTTCCCTGCTGCTTACAAATACATGCATGTCTCTCCCCACCGTGGAGAAAAAAACTAACCTGATCAACCATTTCTGCTGACTATAATCTTATATCTCTCCTCCCCTTCAAGCTAACCTCCTTTAGGAAGCCATCTACATTGTGTACTTTCTCTTTTACTTTCCTCTAAACCCTCCACAATCTGGTTTCTGTCCTTTGAATTCAAATGAACCTACTCTTTCAAAGTTTCCATTGATCTCATTGCAAAATATACCCACCTTTTCTCAGTTCTTATCCTTCTTGATCTCTCTACAGCTTCTGATATTGGAATTCCTCTTCCTCCTCCTCCTGATTATTCTCTCCTTTCTAGGATTTTGTGACATTGCTCTCTCTTGGATCTCCTCCAAACTTTCTAACTGCTCCTTCTCATTCTTTTATTGGGTCACATCGTGTCCACTAACGATGATCATCATCCAGGGTTCTGTCCTGGATTTTCTTTTTACTCTGTATTATCTCACTTGGTAATCTCCTTGGCTCCCATGGCTTTAATTTTCATCTTTATGTAGATAATTCCCATATCTAAACATCCAGCCTTTGCCTCTCTTTCTCTCTGAGCTAAAGTAATGCATCTCCGATTGCCCCTTGGACCTCTCAAACTGTACCTATACAAAACAGTCCTCAGTATTTTTCCCTCCTCTCTCTCCAAACGATGCTACTATTGTTGAGGACATCACCATCCTTCTAGTCACCTAGGATCACAATAGTGGTATCTACCTCAACACTCCAACTCATCCCATATATCCAATCTGCATCAAATCTTGTCGTTTTTACCTTCATAAAATCTCTTGTTTATGCACCTTCCATCCATTACCCAAGTACAACTTTCAGCAGCTCTTACTGAACAGCCTTCTACTGTGTCTCCCTGCTTCAGATCTCTTCCCTACTCCAGTGAATCCTCCACTCGATCTTCTAAAAACACTTTTCCTAAAGCTCAGATCTGACTATGTCACCACTACCAGCAATCTTCCCACACTACCCACTCAATGAACTTCAGTGGCCCTTTATTATGGATTGGATCAAATATGAAATCTGCTTGACACTGAAAGCCCTTCACAACCTGACTCCAGCCTACCTTTCCAATCTACTTATACTTTATTCCCCTCCACTCTATGATTCAGCTACACTGCCTGGCTGTGTATGGAGCATAATGCCATTTCTAGGCTTTTTCACTGGCTAGCCTCCAGGACCATAATGCTTTCTCCCTCCTCACCTCTAACTTCTGGCCTCCTTCAAGAATCAGTTCAAAACTCATCTACTCCAAGAAGCCTTTTCCAGTTCCACAACACCGACCTCACATCCAATCCTACGCAGTCTTAGTGTCTTTCCTCTGATATCACTTTCCATCTTCACTGTATGCATCTTGTATGTATATAGTTATTTTCATGTTATTTCCTCTATTCCTTTGAGAGCACAGGTCATGTTTTTGCTTTTGTTTGCCCAGAGTGTAACATAGTACCCAGCATATAGTAAGCATTAACTCATTAATATTTTAGTTAATTACTATTAATAAGCATTAATAAATGCTTCTTGACTAACCCCAAGTCTGCTATGAATTTGGAATTCTTCTGTCTGCTTTTTCTAATTTGAAGAAATGTATATGTATTAAATATGTATGTTTTGTTGTTCTGTTGTTTCAGTCATGTCTGTCTCTTTATGGCTCCATTTGGGGTTTTCTTGGCAAAGATACTGGAACAGTTTGTCATTCCCTTCTCTAGCTCATTTTACAGATGAGTAAATTAAGGCAAATAGGATTAAGTGACCTGTCTAGGATCACATAGCTAGTATGTAACTGAGGCAAGATTTGAATTCACAGAAATGAGTCTTTCTGCTCTACCCACTGAGCATCTAGCTGCCCAAATATGTGTGTGTGTATATATATACATATGCATATGTATATATGTGTATATATATATATACATATATATATATCTTAAATAAATACAGGGCGAGGTAACAGAAGCAAGCAATTTAGATGATTATACATTCTGTCTTAATAAGTCCAACACTCAATATAATTTGCTTCTCCTAATCAAATAGGGGCTAAAAAAATATTCAACTACATTTGTTAAAATTATGTTTTTAAAAAAGAGCAAACACAGATAAGCCAGGAAAGAACTACGTGAACTGATGAAAAGTAAAGCGAGCAGAACCAGAAAACTGTATATAGAAACAATATTGTATAATGAACAACTGTGAATGAATTAGCTATTGTTATATATATAGTGTTCCAAGGAGTCAGGATGAAACATGCTGAGAAAGAGCTAATAGAATTTGAATGCAGACCAAAATATACTATAATTCACTTTCTTCATTTTTTTTGTTTTGTTTGAATTCTCTTCTACAAAATGACTCATATGGAAAAATATTTTACATTATGGCACATGTAAAATCTATATTAGAGTGCTTGCTTTCTTACAGAGGAAGACAGGTTTCGTTCAATATTTTTTAAAGATTAAAAAAATTTTTACATGTAATTAAGAAAAAATTATTAAAACTAATTTTAAAAATAGCCACTGAATGATAACTTTAAATGAACTTTGTGGCACTTATTTTAGCCACTCAAAGGTTTTTTTCTTCTAGGTTCTTAGCTGTGTTATGGATAGTTGAGGTTGTCAGATAAGTGGATGAAGGGCTAAATTTTCCCTGAGGAGTATGTTCTGGAAGAACTAGAAGTGCAGAACAATCTATTCTGGTGGCTGTAACACAAAGCCAAGAGGCCCCATGCAAAGCCAAATTTGCTGAGACTTGCTTTTATTTTAAACTACATGAAGCCCATCGGTTCCAAACATGCCCCTGCTTAGTTTCTCTCTCTTTTACTTATGAAAACAGGACTTGTGTAGGAGGCCCTTTGGGAAAGAAAGAGAACTGCAGACCATTCTGAAAGTATATTTTGGTGGTTGCCAACAAAACTTCTCCAGAGCCAGAATTTTAGAGAAGTGAAATGGGAACCTAAAGTATCTTTGGAATATTTGTTTTTGAATGAGTTTTGATTCTAAAGAGGGCATTTTCATTCATATATCCCTTTGGAAACATTTAACTTTTCCATCTCCTCAAACAAGAGGTTTCAACAAAGGGACCAAGAAGTTGCTTATTTTTGGTCACTTAAAATTTCCTCTTTTGCCACCTGTATTCCACACTGCTTCATGTGGCTCAATCCCATAGCGTGGGATTAAACAAAACCATCTGTTTCTTCCCTTGTGCCAATATTATTCTGATTATTTCGGTCTCAGTTTTGATGCCTTTTTGTATATGCATCTAGAAAGTATTCTTATCCTTCAAAGTCTGCTAGTCAGTCAACTGTCTAGCAACATGGAATCAGATTTTCACAAGCCATGACATTCTCATCTTTCTTTGGGATGACAGAAAATAAATACGTTGGGGCATCTAGGTGGCACAGCGGATAGAGATCCAGGCCTGGAGTCAAGAGGACCTGGATTTAAATCTGACCTCAGATATTTCCTACCTGAGTGACCCTGAACAAGTCACTTAACCCCAGCTGCTTAACCCTTGCTGTTCTGTATTAGAGTTGTAACCAAGACAGAAAGTAAGGGTTAAAAAAAATAATTGCATTCTTTTTTCTGATAAACATCATAAGGAAAAATACGAAGTCCTGCCCTTAGGTTAAAAAAATCAACTATATAAGTATAGGAAGGAAGATGGGGCTAGATAATAGCATATGTGAAAAAGACTGAAGAGTTTTCATAGACTTCAAGCTCAAAATATGAATCACCCAAGTAACCCAGTTGCCAATATAGTCTTAGGTTCCATTAAGGAAAATATGGTGTCCAGAAAAAAAAAGAGAGATGCTTGTTTTATCAATAATATGATAACTAATACTTCTAAATTTAGCCTAAAATTTGGAAGTATACATCAAATAGGGAATAATTTATTGAAAATGATTGATTTTTTTTCTCAGATAACTGAAACAAGAAACATCATATAGTGAAAAGAACACTGAACCCAGGTGAAGAGACCTGGGTTTGAATTTTGGCTCTGATACATATTAGCTATGTGACCAGAATCTTCTCATCTATAAAATATAACTTTAAAAATATTTGCATTTCCCGCTACATATGGTTGTTGCAAGGAAAGTAAGTCATATCAATTTGTATATTATAGTTTTAAGTTTAAAAGCTTTAAATTATCCCAAGAGTTTTGGGACACCATATATGCATATATACATGCATACATATTATATACTTATATATATGTGTAATACAAGCATGTAACTTCAATACTTTAAGAGATCTGGACTCAAATTCTCCCTCTGCCTTTTACTATCCAACTGGCCTTGGGTAATATTTAACCTTTCTAGGTCTCAGTTTCCTTATCTATAAAATGAAAGTGTTGGACTAGAAGGCTTCTATGGTCCTTTCCCACTTGAAATACACGATCCTATGATTCTCTATCAATGCAAAAACATAACTGTTCTGCAACGTGGGATGCATAAAATAACATATGCTTTTTGCAAGTGACCAGTGCAAGAATTTGCTTTGCTTGAACATAATTTGTTACAAGGGTTTATTCTCCCCTTCCAGGTGGAAGAGAAAGGGGGTAAGGGGAGATAGAAGAAAGAGAAAATAGATATTTGGTGTTTGAAAAGTTTTCTTGATGTATTTTGTTTTTATATTACAAATATTAAAAGATTATTCCCACTTCCTGACAGGTAACTTACGAGAAAACAAAATGGTTAAATAAAACTAATAATACAGTGACCTCATCTGAAAGTATATGCAGTATTTCATATCTTAGCAATCTCTCCCAGCTTCTTAATTTTAAAAAAGATAACAAAAATCTTTTCTCTCCTTCTCATCCTCACCCCATTGGAGAAAAAAAGAGAAGAGAAAAAAATAAATTCCTTATTAAAAATATGCATAGTCAAAGAAAGTAAATTCTTTCAACCACTGTATAAATGTGTGTCTTATTCTGCATCCTAAATTTGTCACATCTCTGTAATGTATATTCATCATTAGTCCTTTGGAATCGTGAATGGCAATTATATGTCTTTGATAATTTTTAAAAATTTTAAGGACTGGTTGAAAAAGAAAGGAGCCCAGTTACCTGGTCCTGCAACTTCTGAAACATCAAAGGATGAGGCTCCTCTAGGATCTTCTCATTTAGACGAGACTGTCCCTCCACATTAACTTGTGATGAGGCTTTACTAGACAGGAAAGTCATGTAAATTTCCTTTGCCTTTTCTTGCATCTACAAGAAAGCAAAATAAAGATTCATTTATTATTATCTGCTTACGCAGCTCTTTCTACAGCCCTTCAAGGTTTGTCAACATCTACTAATCCTGTACATATGGAGACCAGAAGGAACAGCCACGTGAAAGAAAATAATGTATCTCCCCATGCTTTCCTATATAATCTATACTTGTTACACCAACTTTTAACCCTAATTTTCTTTCTGAATGACAGCTAAAAAGTGGGTGTCATTCTTGGCTTCCCCACTGAACACACTTAATGAAACTTCCCCCAAAAAAGTATAGATGAGAATAGAAGCAATACTTCTAAAGAACATAAAGTTTCAGGAGTAAGATACTTTTCAAATAAAACAATGAAACATCATGGTATGATAATCAATGAGTTAGCCTCCTGGAAAACCCTACATCATTCAAAAATGACAATTCAGGGGGCAGATGAGTAGCTCAGTGGTTTGAGAGCCAGGCCTAGAGATGGGAGGACCTGGGTTCAAATCTGGCCTCAGACACTTCTCAGCTGTGTGACCCTGGGCAAGTCACTTGATCCCCATTGCCTACCCTTACCACTCTTCTGCCTCAGAGCCAATACACAGTATTAACTCCAAGAGGGAAGGGAAGGGTTTAATAAAAAAAATGACAATTCAACAAATATTTATTAAGTGACTACAATCTAGAGGTCACAGGTGCTACATGCTAAGGACACCAATGTAAAATGGCAAATAGACACAGATCTGTTGGCCTCTGATGTTCATTCCTTACATGTCATATTCCGATGGTTAAATATGTTACCAGGGCCAAGTGATTTTTTTAGGTCATATTATAGGATAAATTAAACAATGAAAAATACAGCATACTTTTCAATGAAAAGCCAAGAACAGTCCTGCTGGGAAGACTGTGGAACCAAATGGGAACCCTGCTATGAAGGGCTTTCTCATCCAAAGATTAAATAAGTATATTTTAAAACTGAAGTTATGGATGAATGATTTGCACACATAAAACACTTTGCAAACTTTAAAGTACTACATAAATGTCAGGCTATTATTATTGCTAAAACTCAGAGTAACGTGTTATATAATCCTTGTAACAATGAACAAATTACTAAGTCCACTTAGTTTTTAAAAACCACAGAGCTCTGATTGTTGCTGGTGGATCAAAAACCTCTAAGTCCTTTCTTTCATCCTATATGATTCTTGCATGATTCTTTCCAAAATTCCTCCCTAGAAGATCAGCCAACTAAGCAAAAAATGAAAACGAAAACAGCGGGGGAAGGGTAGTATAGTTATTCATAGAAATTCTCATATTATCAATTTGGAAGGCGCCATAGAGACCATCTAGCTCAAGCTTTCTTTCTATAGATAAGAAAAGAAACTATGCCACACTGTCTGAGAGAAAAAGAGACTTTGGGACTTTGAACAAAATATGAATTTTTGTGTCAGGAGCAAAGTCAATGAATTGTTATTTGGGGCAAAAGACTATAATGGTTGCCAGAATCTGGAAGGTAGCCAGTCTCATAGACTCCTGATTCTCAACATATTTCTGCCATGCTGGTCTTAAGAAATTTCATCATGCTCTCACACTTGCAAAGTTTTAATATCTTTCACCTTGGGGAAGCTGACTGAAAACTGCTACCTCCAACCTGGAATGATTGAGATGTCAGATTGCCTGGAAGAGAGTTCGGGATGTGATTCTTGAAATTCCTCCATTGGGGGACCCATTCCAATCAAAGATAATAACAAGAGAAAAGATCAGAGAATGAGAACCAAAAGGGACCTTGGAAGTCATGGCCATTAAATGTAGGAGTGGGATGAGGGGGGAGGCAAAAAAAGAGAGGGATTTCCTAACGATCACATACACAGTAAATGGAAGAGCTGGAATCTGTACTTAAATCCTCTGACTCCCAAGCCAACCCTCTTTTCAGTGTACCACCTAGTTTATTCATGTGCCTACTCATGCTAGAAAAAAGTCACCTTGAGCCTTCTGGCTAAGGTAGAAATGTGTTAGGAATTAGAGGAGATCAGAACTCCCAGAAATATGTCCAGGGATGCTCAAAAAATGTATCAGAAGAAACAACTATAAAGCAAACTAAAGAGAAATGACTTTAAGATCTTCTGTCCAGTTCTGGATTTCATAAGATTTCCAGAAACCTGTCAAGTCTCAGTAAATGGAAAGTACAGTGCATGAGTTGCCTAGACCTACAGCAGGAAAAAGGGCAAAATCACTTCAAATTCAGCTATAGAAATATCCAGGTAGCTAGTGACTAAGACATAGCAGATGACAGGGCCAAGTAGGGCCTTACTCATATCATCCAAGATTATGGGAGGGGGAAGAACTTGACCCAAGCTTACAGTCGCAATGCAGAAAATTAAACTGGAGCTATGAATAAACAGAAGGGGGGGGGAATGCTCAACATGATAAATACTATGGATTGGAAGTAACCCAGTTTATAAACCCAGTGAGGAAAAGGCGGAAAAGAGGGAAAATTGCTTGATAACTGAAAAGAAATTAATTAGAAAAGAAATTATGAAAGGGATAGTTTCAGAGAAACATGAGAAGACATATATGAATTAAACAGTGAACTGAGCAGAACCAAATGGACAACTAATACAATAACAAGCTAAAGATGGTAAAGACAGTGTTTAAAGACTTAAGAATTCTGATCAATGCAAAAACTAATCGCAATTAAAGAGGACAGATGATGACACAAACTAGTCACCTACAAACAGAGAAGTAAGTGATGGACTTGAAATGTAGAATGACACATATCTTTTCAGATATGGCCAATGTGCAAACTTGTTTTGCTAAAGTATATACATTTTATTTTAGTTTAGTTTTTTAATTTTTTCCATAGTTACATTATTCATATTTTCTCTCTCCTCACTCCTGGAGTTGACAAGCAATTCCACTGGGATATATATATTATATATTACATATATGTTATATATATATATTCACTCAAACCCATTTTCATATTATTCACTTTTGTAAAAGAACAATATTTTAATACCAAAACCCTAAATCACACACCCATATAAACAAGTGATAAATCACATGTTTTCTTCTGGATTTCTACTCCCATAGTTCTTTCTCTAGATGTAGATGGCATTCTTTCTCATAAGTCCCTCAGAATTGTACTGGATCACTGCATTGCTTTTAGTATCTAAGTCAACCACATTTCATCATCCCACAATGTTACAGTCTCTGTGTATAATGTTGTCCTGGTTCTGCTTATTTCACTGTACATCAGTTCGTATAGGTCTTTCCAGTTCTTATTAAACTATATATATATAATTTGTTACAAGAGTTTTGTTTTTCTTTTTCAGAAGAGAGGCAGAAATAAGATAGGGTAGAAATAGGGTTGTCAAAGGAAACAGACAAGATCACTGGTGCATATTTTAACTTGTAGAACATAAGGAAGGAGAGAAGGAAAATAAAGACAAATGATAGCTTTGAAAGTTACATGGATTTGTCATGTACACTAAAGAAAATGAATAATAAAAATAGAATGAATAAAATGAATAATAGAAATTTGCCATTACACACACAATCCTCTTTTTGAATTGCTCATCTTATTTAATGTTAAGTTCAGAATTTTTAAAAGATTTCTTAAAAAGAAAAAAACTACTTTACCAGAATTGATACAAAAAGAAGTCCTATTTTGGAAGAGATATAATGAGATGATGTCTGTTCTTAAAAAACAAACAAAGGATATCTCAAGTAAATGATTCATTCATGACAGGGGAAAAGTGCAGACAATAACACATCATAAAAATCACTGCTCTCTAAAACTGCAAAGATCTTGGAGGGCCAAACTTTTTTAAACTACTGAGATCTTTAGGTCCTGTCCTCGTCAATAAAACTATATCCATTCTCCCCCTACCTCATCCCCATATGTATACCCACACTGCAAGATAACTTTTAAAATCATCTCCTATTTCTAGGGTTCCTTAATACAATAAGGGCTAAATGTTGCCATGTATCAAAGGACTAGCAAAGTACATCTAGGGCCATCTTGAACATTCAGGGCAGATCACACTTTGGGTTCTTTATTCATACTGCATCCTGCCACACATCAAAGGATTTTAATAGAAGTATTGATAGCCTTTAAGGGTATGGGTGTGTGTGTGTGTGTGTGTGTGTGTGTGTGTGTGAGAGAGAGAGAGAGAGAGAGAGAGAGAGAGAGAGAGAGAGAGAGAGAGAGAGAG
>NC_058131.1:632685554-632770198 GCF_016433145.1 Gracilinanus agilis
AGGAAGGAAGGAAGGAAGGAAGGAAAGAAGGAAGGAAAGAAGGAAGGAAGGAAGGAAGGAAGGAAGGAAGGAACGAAGGAAGGAACGAAGGAAGGAAGGAAGGAAGGAAGGAAGGAAGGAAGGAAGGAACAAAGGAACGAAGGAACGAAGGAATGAAGGAAGGAAGGAACTATAGCTTAGAGATGTTAATTGACTTGCCCAAGGCCAAAAAGCCCATAAATATCAGTCAGGTCTGAAACCCAGGTCTTCTGACTCCAAATCCAAGACTCTGCCACCATTAAAGGATACCATCATCTTAAAAAGGAAAAATTTCCCACTATTAAATCATTCTTGTTCATTGACTATATCAATGCTTAGAGGTCTTTTATTCCATCAGAATGATTTATTAAATATCTATATGGCAAGAAATTCATACTTTTATAAGTTCCTTGAAAGTACTTCTGCTTCATGAGTTAGCACAAGATAAAGGCTTAGTTTATAAAAGCAGCCTTTTATCTATTATAGAAGAACATTATGAATCTCTAGATTGTATTTTTCAGTCTTTAAAGTCATATTTAAAAAATTATATTTAAAATATTTCCCCTTTGGGAAAATGCTCTATCATTACTTCAAAGTGAATATGATATGATAGTCATATCATTATGACTATGACACTGCAAGGGTCTATGATCTGTCTGTGTGAGTATTCCTTCCACTGACACAGATTGCTAGCCCTCTATAAGAGTAGATTATCTTTAAAAGTTACTATGGGGAGCAGCTGGGTGGCTCAATGGATTGAGAGTCAGGCCTAGAGATAGGAGGTCCTAGGTTCAAATATGGCCTCAGACACTTCCTAGCTTTGTGATCTTGGATAAGTCACTTAACTCCCATTGCCTAGCCCTTACCACTCTTCTTCCTTAGAACCAAAATATTGGTTCTAAGGTGGAAGGTAAGAGTTTAAAAAAAGGGGGGGGGGGGGGAGAAGAGTTACTTTGGCCAAAAAGTTCTTCATCCTGAAGCCGGCTTGGTGACAGACCTCTTTGAAATTATGTGGTCTGCTACTCAACAACAGATATATAGCACAACACCAGGTCCACATTAACTTACCAACAAAAACACCAAATAATGGACAGCTGTAACACACAATCCCAAGGCTCATGCTGAAGCTTGGTTATGATTAATATGAATAACGAATCCTGTGAAGTGGACATAAGTATGCAAATCGCACTTAGGTAAAACATTGTCACTGCTTCCAACCCAACAGAAACCTGCAGAGCAAATTCAAATAATGCAACCTCTTGGGAGGCAATTAATTATTTGTCCTAACCAGAGACCTAGCTTCCTTGGTAATGGTTCATACCATTACAACTAAGTTGAATACCCTTTGCTATTCCTATTAGAAAAGTCTTGGAATTCTCTTTCTTGCTTCCACCTATGCCCTACTCCATCACTCACCCAATTTTGTAATCAAAATCTTAGGGGACGGGGAAGAGGCGTAGAGAGGGTCTGGAAGTGTTTTTTGTTTCTACTTATATTTTATTATAAGCCATACATATTCAGCTACATTTAAGGAATGGGGTGGGGGGGAAACAGACTGGGGACTTCCTCCATGGTTCAGTAAGAGATAAAAACCTGTTTTGTTAAATATATCCTACATGCTAACTCATGGGGGAGAAGCACTTTTAAACAAATGTTTAAAAATATAAAGTAACTATAAAAATAGTTAAGCTCTGTTAGAAGGCCAACCACGCAAAACAAAGAGTAACGTTTCATTTCGCATCACAACTTTAGTTAAGGGGGTATAGAGCTCTCCTTCAAATGAAGGTTACAGTCTATCTGCTTAAATCAAAAGAGATATATACATTAATTCATAATGGTGGCATCAATCAGGAGTGGAGAGGGTATGGGGAAAAATATATATATATAGAGAGAGAGATACATTCAATTAGAAAGGTAGGGAATATATACAAATAGATGAGAGAGGCAGCATAGTATAGCAAAACTCAAACCTAGAATCAGAAAACATGGTCCCAATGTTACTTTCTATTAGCTGTGTGACTATGAGAAAAATCACTTAAATCTAAGCCTCAGTCCACTCATCCTTACAATGGGTATATAAATATATCTTAGATAAATATATATACTTCCCTCCTGTAAGGAAAGGGAATAGAGGCAGGGATGAGATCCAAGTATTCATTAGTATGAGGGAATTCCTAGGTGAAGAAATTCTACCTACTAATAATGTAGGTTGGTATCGTCTGTGCAATTACAATCTTGGAAAGTTGCCTAGAGAACTGAGAAGTTAAGTGACTTGTCTATTCAATCAATATATGTCAAAGGTGGACCAAGTCTCATGGACCTTTTAAGATTGCTTTTCCTATTTATAAATTATTGAAAAGTATTTTCCACTCTTGTAAAGAGCCACCCACAGTGTGTGGCAACAGAAAGAGTAGTTGTCTGGGAGTTAAACAATTTAGGTTCTCATCTGTCTCTGTAATAAACTAGCTTTTTTACCTTACACAATTCTTTTTGAGCTCCAAGTCTTCATATTTTTTAAAACCGGAAGAATAGAGCTTCCCCTAACTACTTTTTAGTGATGCTACAAGGATTAAATAAATTAAAGAATCTGAAGCTAATTTAAAGAGTACAAGGCTCTATAAAAAGTCAAGGCATCAGTATTATTTATGTCAAGGGGAGCAGTTCTCATGGTTTAATGAAAAGATTTAGAATCAAAGGACCTATACTCAAACCCTAAGCCTTGCCACTTACTAGCTGTGTGACCTTCCCAGCTAAGTGGCACAGTGGATAGAGTGCCCAACATGGACAAATCTGACCTCAAAAACGTACTAGCTGTGTGACCCTGGGCAAGCTATTTAACCTTGTTTGCCTTTGTTTCCTCACCTGTAAAATGAGCTGGAGAAAGAAATGGCAAACCACTCCAGTATATCTACCCCAAGTGGTGTCACAAAGAATCAGACATGACTAGGAAAAACAAAAACAAAAAAAGACTGAATTGGACCTTCCCTCTTCTGGGTCTCAATTTCCTCATCTATAGAATGAAGAATTGGAATAGATGAGTTCTAAGATCCCTCCCAGGTCTGACTATTATGGTCCTTTGAAAGCCTTGAACTTATTCAGGTGAACTACCTTGTACCACCTATGATAACAAAATGTAAATGGGTAACATGAAGCCTCCATATATCTTTTTAAGGATGCATTTACTCAGCACTTAAATCTAAAGTTACACAATATAATCTTTTTTTTCTTTAATACCTTTCATCTGAATTTTTCGATAAGCTGATAATTTCTACTAAATGAATCAGAATAATTCAGAATTATCTTTGTTGGTGGCAAAAATAGAAAGGAAATTCTGTTGTCTTGTATCAGCTTGAGAAACCAATAACACCATTGCCTTGATTTCTCTCTCTTCTGGAAATTCTAAATGAATTCCTTTACCCATTTCCATGCCTATGAAGTGAAGAAACAGACTTTGGATCTCCCTGCTACCCGAGGCTTCCTCTCCATCCCATAGTTTAAAAAAAAAAAAGACAAAGAAAAGTGGCTTGTTGACAGTTGTAGATTCATAGAAGTGAAGCTTATAAACTAAATTATTTGTGCCTCCCAGCTAACCAGTGCCATCTTTCCCCATTCTACTTGCTGCTTTTCCTGCTCAAGATCGATCTGAGCTGTCTCTCTTCAGGACCTCTGTGGGCACAGTATTTACTTCATGAAAACCTTTGAGAGGATAGAAGTACTTAAAAAAAAAATATGTGTGTGTGTGTGTGTGTGTGTGTGTGTGTGTGTGTGTGTGTGTGATTTTAAAGACTTCTGTGTACTTTAACCAAAAAAAAGTTTAGATCTTATTTTATTAGACTACTTTTGTAATTTTCAGTAATATTTTCGTGTTTTGTACGTTATCATCCATTAAAATAACAGAATGGTGTAAGTGATGAGACCCTGCTGTGGGGTTAGAGGATCCGTTAGAGGATCCAGTGCTGATGTGACTTACTACCTGGCTGACCAGCTACTGACTTTACTTCTCTGAATCTCTCATGTCTTCCAGTACTGACATTCTACACATCATTCAAGCTTCTTGGTCTGATCGGGCTTCTTTCTTTTTTGTGCAAATTCTGGGGGAATCTGGATGCCAAGAAAAGGCCAGCCCCCTCCCACCCCTTCTGCACCCTCCACAAAGTCCAGGATGGTGAAGGAAACACTCTCTGTGGAAGGGGTAGTCACTAAACCAACAAGTACAGCTTGGCAATTCACTGACTGGCTTCAAGAAGGAGAGAAATGGAGAATTATGAAGCTAATGTGAAGAAAGCATAACTTGCACCAGCCCTGCTTAATACTAATACTAGTAAAAATAACAATAATAGTAACATTGATGTAGCAATTTAAAGTCTATAAAGCCCTTTGCAAACATCAGAGCATTAGATCACTTATTTCTGAGAGCAAAAAGCAGCCTATGGGCTGATCCTTCCATCCTATAAATGCCACCTAAGATTCTGAGTAGTTGAAGCAGCATCAGATTAAAAGGCAAGAGCAAGAACTTCTAAGACCTTAGCTCTCTTGGCCCTTCTAAGTTCTCAGGCCTTTTTATTTATTTATATTTTGAGAAGGGCCAGAAACTATCCAAGAGACAAGTAGAAAACAAAGGAAAACCATCTTTCTCCCTTTGAGGGACTAGGAAAGAAACCGGGGGTAGAAGATGGGACAGAGAATGATTCAAATAGCCAGTTTTTCTAAAGAAAGGATGCTAACAAAATATTTATCTAATCAGGACTGGTTTGAGCCCTTTTGCACCCTTGAAACCATGTCTGGGTATTGGAAGTGGAAAGGAGAATTGAGACAATTATCTCAACAATCTACTTTGTAAGAGACCAATAAGACAAAGCCTTTCAGTTTTTCATTTTTGCCTGAAATAATTGAAGCCAAAGTTGGTTGCTCTTTGTTTTGGGGTTTAGGTTTTGGTTTTTTTGTTGTGGGGTTTTTTTTTGGCCTGATAATTGCCTTCATTTGCCAAGTCAGGGGAAAAAAGTCATGGAAAAATTCCCAGCAGTAATAAACGTGATAGGCATAATTTTACAATTCACATGGGTCCAATCCTCCCAGTGTAGAAACTTACAGCCTCAGAATCTCAGAGGCTGTATAATCCAACCATGACTGAACAAGGAAGTTCTCCAGATTCTAGACAACTGAGAAAAAAACCATGGAAGACTGGAAAGAGAGAAGGACTTGGATTGTCAAACACCTAGATTTGAATCTCACCTCTCACACTATCATTGTGATCATGAGCAAGTTATATAATCCTTCCCTGGGCCTCAGTTTCCTCATCTGTGAAATGAGAATAATACCTCCAATACAGTGATGGGCAACCTTTTGAGCTTGGTGTGTCAAAATTCACCAAAAAACCGAGCATAACTCGGGTGGTGTGTCACTTCAAGAAAAAAAAAGTCATAATTTCATGTTATTTATAGTTTAAATAACAAAAAATGTATAATTGTAATATATAACTATATTTAATAAACCAAAATAGGTAAATTAATATAGGTGTAGAATTGTCATCTATAGTGCACAGAGTGTCTATGCTACACTACAGCAAATGTTTCATCCTCGGCATGCGACCCCATACTTCTCTGTATGCAGCCGCATGCAGCTACGTGTATCATCAAAAATGCCTACACGTTGGGGGCAGCTGGGTGGCTCAGTGGATTGAGAGCCAGGCCCAGAGATGAGACGTCCTGGGTTCAAATCTGGCCTCAGACACTTCCTAGCTGTTTGATCCTGGGCAAGTCACTTAATCCCCACTGCCTAGCCCTTACCACTCTTCTGCCTTAGAACCAATACACGGTACTGATTCTAAGACGGAAGGTAAGGGTTTAAAAATGTTTTAATTTAATTTTTAAAAAATGGCTACATGTGTCAGTGCTGACACACATGTCATAGGTTTGCCATCACTGCTCTAGTACCTGCTTCGCAGAGTTGCCATGAGGATTATATGTCACTCTGTGTGAAAGAGTTGTGTAAACTTTAAAGGGTTTAAAAAGCCAATTCATAAATCCAGATCTATAAATTCATCCCTACTATTTACTTTCTTTCTTTTCTTTTTTAAACTCTTACCTTCTGTCTAAGATTTGATACTTGGCATCTAAGGCAATATTCTAAGGCAGAAGAGTATCAAGGGCTAAAGGCAATGGGGATTAAGTGACTTGCCCAACATCACACAGCTAAGGAAATGTCTGAGGTCCCATTTGAACCCAGGTCCTCCTGACTCACCAAGCCTGGTATTCTATCCACTATTCTACCTAACTACCCCACTGCTGTTTACTTTTCCCCCAACCCTAATCTTCTGTTGTAGAATCTAGAATCACTACCAAGTGTCAATTCTAAAGTTGAAGAGCAGCAAGGGTTAGGCATTTGGGGTTAAGTGACTTGCCCAGGGTCACATAGCTGGGAAGTGTCGGAGGCCAATTTGTACCCAGGTCATTCTATCCTATGTGCTACCTAGCTGCCTCTCCTATTATTTGCTTTCTTTTTTTGTGTGTTAGCTATTCTTATTTACTATTAATATTACATGGTACTTTGTATCTCTCTAATGTATCTCTCATGTAACATTGAATATTCTGTTTTCTTTTTCTTTTTTTTTTAATTGTTATTTTACTTTCAGATGTGAAGGATTTAGTCCCACTCCTCCTGCTCTCATGCTATCTTCAAACTTCCCTACTTCTCTCCAACTTAAAATCTGTTAATGCACAGCCACTCTAAAGGCAATGGTAGTGAAAGTGTACCCAGTTTACCACTACGTCCTCATTTACCAAGGCTTTGGTTCCCTACTGCCCTAACGATCTCAATTGACAGGACCTTCAAATTACAGCAAAAATCAATTCACGTATGGTTCTCCCTACAGAGGCACCCACATAGCTAAGCAAAGAGTGGCCATCACCAGTACTGGTCTATGATGATGAATTCAATAGCCATGAAAATCCACTTAAGGCCACCTAACACAAATTGCCTAATATATAATAGAATACACATTTGCCTAGAAGTACACTTAGAAACGTTCTAAATCAGGTGCATGCCAACTGCATGATGCTTCATAAGAATGGATATTAAATAATTGACAAAGCAACTAACAATGCACTGTGCTTTTATCTCTAAACATCTGGTTACCATTTACTGTCTGTATGCATTCTTAATGTGGCCCAGTAAAGGAAAGGCATCCTTGTAATTTATTCAAAGAACAAAAGCTATAGCCCAAATCAAACTCTAGATGACATAAAGAATAATTTTATTCCAAAACTTTAATGTATTTTTATTATGATTTTCCTTTTTATTTTGGGAATCTAGACCCAGGATTTCATTAGTATAGGGAATTCCTAATAAGGCTACTCTTTCCAAAGTAGACTGCCACTCTTCTGCCATTTTTAGCTTCAGTTGCCATGATTTTACACTAGATTGAACCACCCTTTTCATTTTTAATATGGAGCACTTTGAGTCATAGAACCATAGAGGTAGAACTAGAAAGGCCTCTGAGACCACAGAGTCCGGTCCCTTCATTTTAAAGATAAGGAAACTGAGGCTTAGGGAGATTAAGTGCCTTGCTCAGGATGACACGAGCAATATTACCATTTACATGGTACATTATACTTAAAAAGCATTTTATGATGATTATATCATATGGCTCTCGTGACAACCCTACAAGCTAAGTAGGACAAGTTATATCCATTCTTCAAATGTTCATTTTCAAAGAAAATGAAATATAGAGAGAGAAAAGCAGCATATGGTGGAAAGAGCAATAAAACCTAGATTTAGAAACCCAGCCCCAATTCACCCAATATAAGCTATATAACTTAGGGAAGTCACTTAACCTTCAGCCTCAGTATCCTCATCTGTAAAAGGAAGGTTATAATACTTCCAATATCTCTTTTCACAGGTCCATGATAAAGAAAAAAATTTTCCAAGACTGGTAAAGCACAATAAAAATGTCAGCTGTTATTATTATTGGTGATTTGTCCCAAGATCGCGCAGCTAGTAAGTAAAAGACGTTATGATTGAAACATCTCAGGACTCCAAATACAACTCTCTTATCCATTTCAAAATACAAGGAATAAGTCAAATCCTTTGCAAAGAGTGTGTGCCAATTTCTTCACACATTATAAATATATTCTGGCATTAGTTACACCTACTTCAGTTTTTTGAAAGGAGAGAAAAACAATATATCCCAAGGGAATGTTACAGAAACTCTTGGCTGATAACGCACTGAAGGAAATACCTGTTTCTTATCTTGAATTTTCTTAAAGTCTTCACATGCTAGCCAAAACAAGACATTTTCTTCACTAAATTCTTTTTTCAAAAATTCCTGGGGAGAAACAAGAGAAAAACATTATATACTCTTCTAATTTAGTTTCTCCCTTTTTAAAAATTTCTTTCACATGGAATTAATCAACTATTCAACAACTTCAATCATCTTTTAACAAGTCCACAGTGAAATCCTTTGGTTTTAGTGGATTTAAAAAAATAATAGGATTATTTTAGATTTTATACACATTTAGATTTGATCATTCTGATATCATAAGAAAAACAAAAAACTGGGCAAGTTTCTAAAAACAGTACTCACTCATAGTAAATTAAGGTAAATTAAAATGGAAAGCACATTAATTCTTTCTAGACAGTATTTAAACAATGTACATTCCCTCTAAAAATCAAAAATATTTTAAAAGAGAAGAAAAAATAGGCAAGGCTATCTAGGAAAGAAATTATTAAAATAATTTTCATTTTGCCCTTACCTTCTGTCTTAGTATGAGTTCTAAGATAGAAGAGCAGAAGGGCTAGGTAATTGGGGTTATGTGACTTGCCCAGGATCACACAACTAGAAAGTACCTGAGGCCAGATATGAATGCAGGTCCTCCTGACTCTAGGCCTGGCACTCTATCCACTCTGTTAACTAGCCACTGCAAAGATAAATTTAAATTTGAGGTGCTTTTGTTTTCCATCCCTACCAAGCATCATTCATATATTCTTGGGGACCTTCTTTGTGCCTGTAGAAACTAAGGCTAGTGGAGAGAAGTTACAGGGAGGTGGACTTCACCTCAATATAAGTAAAAACTTGCTGATAATTAGAGCATCCTCCAAAATGAAGAGCTGCCTCATTAGCCACTGAGTTACCCATTGCCAAAAATGTCCAGGAAGGACCTGGATGACCACTTTTATTATATATCTTGAGGAAGAGATTCATAATTCAAGTGAGCGATAGACTACATTAGTCTCACTGAAACATTCTAAAGATGATGAAAAGAAGCCTCAGAGAGGTAGCAATGACTTGCCCAAGGCTGTTCAGCAAGTACAAAACAAGGATCTCATTCTCCTGATATTTTCTACTATCCACTATCAAATATTTCTTCGCCAAGATATGGAACAAGCCTGAACCTGCTTTCCAGCATGTAGCTGAGCACAGAAGGGGAGGAAAGAAATCCTGATGGCACTTACCTTGTCCTATCTGATTTTTCAGTCAACTGATTTCAAAGATAGATTCTACCCATTCTTCTATGTTTCCTTATGGTGCTTTTAACCAGCTTACAGGTAGAATTTGGTAACTCTTCCCCTCCCCCTCAACTAGATCTTAGGAAAGATCACCATTTCATGATTCCTATTTGGCAAATATATTAACTAAAAGAATATAAATTTGCTGTTCATATTAACCTATTTTTTCTCCACTGTCATAGTTTAAAGGATTTAAAGCTAGCAAGGCCTTCAGAGATCATCCAATCCAACCCTCTCATTTTTTTTAAACTACAAATTATTTTATTTGTGTCTTAAAAATTTCATTTTCTGGAGGCAGCTGGGTAGCTCAGTGGATTGAGAGTCAGGCCTAGAGACAGGAGGTGCTAGGTTCAAATCTGGCCTCAGACACTTCCCAGCTGTGTGACCCTGGGCAAGTCACTTGACCCCCATTGCCCACCCTTGCCACTCTTCCAACTAGGAACCAATACCCAGAAGTTAAGGGTTAAAAAAAAAAGTTTCATTTTCTGAGTCTTTCAACTTCAGATTTTTTTAATTTTTTAGAATATTTTTCCATGGTTACATGATTCATGTTCTTTCCCCCCTCTCATTTTTTTAAGTCAATAACCACTTATTCATACTTCATAACATTGTGCTATGTAAAAAAGTCTTGGGGCAGGGCAGCTAGATGGCTCAATGGATAGAGAGCCAGGCCCCGAGTCAGGAGGACCTGGGTACAAATTGGCCTCAGATACTTCCTAGCTGTGTGACTCTGGGCAAGTCATTTAATCCCTATCACCCAGCCCTTACAGCTCATCTGCCTTGGAACCAATACTTAGTATCAATAGAAAGAAAGAAAGAAAGAAAGAAAGAAAGAAAGAAAGAAAGAAAGAAAGAAAGGAAGGAAGAAAGAAAGAAAGAAAGAAAGAAAGAAAGAAAGAAAGAAAGAAAGAAAGAAAGAAAGAAAGAAAGAAAGAAAGAAAATTAAAATTTGGAAAATTAAAATAGACTTTTCAGGAAATGGTGATTAAGTACTCTGAAAGATAAATTCAAGAATCCTCAAAGATTTGATATCAACAATTGATGTGTAAGTCCTGACCTCAATTTCTTATTTTAAATAAGAAAACTGATGACCAGGAAGGTTAAGATTCCACAGGTAGTAAGCAGCAAAGCCAGGATTCAGACCCAAGTCCTCTGACTTCCAATTCAATGATCTTTTTTTCACTCAAGTCTCTTCATTTTCCCTGAATATTGTGGTAATTTTAAATGTACCACAAAGTGCTTTCTATGCTTCCAAAAGTAACATGATGTCAAGAATATCTTAAGTATAAATCTAGGAAAGTAGTTCTTTCTTTGAGAACCTCAGTTGCTGTATCTGTTCAATGAAGGATTTGAATCAGATGATGTCTAACGTTGCTTTTTGGTTTTTAACAAGACTTTATAAGTCAGGGGGGCAGCTGGGTAGCTCAGTGAATTGAGATCCAGGCCTAGAGACAGGAGGTCCTAAGTTCAAATCTGGCCTCAGACACTTCCCAGCTGTGTGACCCTGGACAAGTCACTTGACCCCCAATGCCTACTCTTACCACACTTACACAGTATTGGCTCCAAGATGGAAGGTAAGTGTTTAAAAAAAAAAAAAAAAGACTTTATGAGTCAGTCAGACAGAGACAGACAGGCTCCTACCTGGAATCAAAGAGCTCAAAATTCTCTAATCACTGACAAATTTTGTTGTCTACCCACCCCACCTTCATCCCATAGTATACAATGTCTGAGGTGTATTATAATCCACATGCTCTTAATAAAGCTCTATTAAGGAAAATATCTTCAATTCATTAGTGTCTGCTTAATGAGATATTTCTCAAGTCTTTCAGATGTGATATACAAGACTAAGCCCTGGTCTTTTTTTTTTTTTTTTAGACATTTATCTGATCATCTTAACATTTTATGCAATATAAATAGTAAAAATAGCAACCCTAAATCGTTTAATTCCCTCTGGGTCTTCAAGCAAGTTCTCCAAGGAGGTTGCCCATTTTGTAGTGCCTTTTACATTCTGGTGGCTGCTGCTAGGAGTCCCATCACCATCATGTATATCTGGAAAAAAAAAAAAAAACAAACCAAAATGTAGGTTACATGTATGGTTCTCCTGAAGATAATACCATTTTCAAAAACTGGCATCTTATCTGACTTATCATTTGTACCTTCTGAAAACCTTGGGAATCCCGTCCTGTAACTCAAAAGCATTTACCAACAAAAAGTTTTGCCATTTTGTTTTTACAGTCTGACAGGCCTCTCATCAGATGCTACTAATTAATTGTAAGTTACATAAACAGAAGGAAAAGGAACTTACAAAACTAATCAATCACTAAACATTTATTAAGCACCTATTGTGTTCCAAGTATCATTATTAGTAGAAGTAAAGTGATAGCAAATATGGGTGTTTCACTTTATAGAAACAATAATTTCCTTTAATTTTTTCCCATTAAGTAAAATTTCATATTAAAAATACTTGGGGGTAGCTGGATAGCTGAGTGGATTGAGAGCCAGACCTAGAGACAAGAGGTCCTAGGTTTAAATCTGGTCTCAGACACTTCCTAGCTGTGTGACCCTGGGCAAGTCACTTAACCCCCATTGCCTAGCCATGGAAGTTAAGAGTTTTTGTGTGTGTGTGTGTTTTTAAATACCCTCCAGAGGCAGCTAGTAGCACAGAGGGCCAGGCCCGGAGACAGGATGGCCTTGTATCAAATCTCATCTCAGATATTTCCTAGGAGCATGACCCTGGGCAAATCATTTAACCCCAATTGCCTAGCCCTTGCCAATCTCCTGTCTTAGAACTGATACTAAGACAGAAAGTAAGGATTTAAAATAAAATATCCTTCATTCTCCACTCTCAGATTACTTCATTTCATTGGAAATGTATTTCTACTAAAAAAAAAAATCAAACCTCCAGGCATAACAAAGTGACAAGAAAACAGCAAAACTTTAAAAAACTAAACAGCTTAAGAGAAGATATTTTTATAAATATTAATATTTACAAGTTAGTAAGGGATAGAAATTTAGAATGTTAGAGTTAGATGAACTGCAGAGTACATTGAATCCAACATTTTCATATGAAACAGGAATAAACTAAAACGTAGGCAGGATCAAATTGCCCAAGATCACATAGTTAAGTGGATTGAAGAAATAGCTGGATGGTCTAAAGAAAAAAAATAGATCAAATTAAGTTTAAAAATCACATGAATTCAATAAAAATCATACGGCTAACTCAGTAAAGACATGAAAAGCTTTCAGCAAAATTCAACACCCATTCCTATTAAAAATACTAGAAAGGGGGGCAGCTGGGTAGCTCAGTGGATTAAGAGTCAGGCCTAGAGATGGGAGGTCCTAGGTTCAAATCTGCCCAGCTGTGTGACCCTGGGCAAGTCACTTGACCCCCATTGCACACCCTTACCATTCTTCCACCAAGGAACCAATACACAGAAGTTAAGGGTTTAAAAAAAAAAGATTTAAAAAAATACTAGAAAGCATGGAATAAATGGAGCTTTTCTTAAAATAAGTAATATCTACTTAAAACAAAGAGCAAGTATTATCTGTAATGGAGATAAACTAGAATGTAATCTGAAATGGGGATAAGCTTTCCCAGTAAGATTCAGGGCAAAGCAGAGATGGCCATATCATTACTATTATTCAATATTGTATTAGAAATGCTAGCTACAGCAATAAGACAAGAAAAATAAAGAATAAGAAGAGGCAATGAGAAAACAAAACTATCACTCTTTTTTTTTTTTAAAGGTAAGGACCTTCCATCTTGGAGTCAATACTGTGTATTGGTTCCAATGCAGAAGAGTGGTAAGGGCTAGGCAATGGGGGTCAAGTGACTTGCCCAGGGTCACACAGCTGGGAAGTGTCTGAGGCCAGATTTGAACTTAGAACTTCCTGTCTCTAAACCTGGTTCTCAATCCACTGAGCTACCCAGCTGCCCCCAAAACTATCACTCTTTATAGATGACATGATGGTATACACAGAAAACACTAGAAAATCAACTTTAAAACTAGATAAAACAAATAACAACTTTAGTAGAAATGCAGGATATAAAATAAATCTACATAGTTCATTAGCATTTTTCTATTACCCACAATACCCATCAGGAAGAGGTAAAAAGAGAAATTCCACTTAAAGTAAGTGTAGACAATATAAACGATGTAGGAGTCTACCTGTCAAGACAAATCCTAGGACTTCATGAACACAATTACAAAACACTTTTCACACAAATAAAGGCAGATCTAAACTGGAGAAATATTAATTGATCATGGGTAGGGCCAAGACAATAGAATAAAAATAACAATTCTACATAAATTGATTTAGTTATTCAGGGCCATATTAAACTACCAAAGAATTCTTTTAGAGATCCAGAAAAATATAACAACAAAATTCATCTGGAAGAACAAAAGGTAAAGAAAATCAAGAGAATCAATGGGGAAAAGTGTGAAAAAAGATAGTTTACCAGTATCAGGTTTCAAACATATTACAAAGCAGTAGACATCAAAACAATCTGGGACTAGCTAAGAAATAGAGTAGTAGATGAATGGAATAGATTAGACATACAAAATACAGTAGTACATGATCATAGCGATCTAGTGTTTGACAAATCCAAAGATCTGAGCTTTGGGAACAAGAACTCACCATTTGACAAAAGCTGCTGTGAAAACTGAAAGCGGTTTGAAGAAACTAGGCATAGATCGACATCTCACACTATATACCAACATAAGGTCAAAATGGGTATGTGACTTAGACATAAAGGGGTGATATAATAAATAAATTAGGGGAGCGTGCCAAATTTAGTCTATCATATCTATGGACAAGGCAAGAGTTTATGACCAAAGGAGATAGAGAAGATCAAAAGAAGTAAAATGGATAATTCTGATTACATGAAATTTAAAGGTTTCACACAAACAAAGCTGATGCAGCCAAAATTAAAGGAAAACAAGAAACCAAAATGAGGAGGAATTTTCATGTTTTTCTCCTAAGTCCTCATTTCTCAAATATATAGAGAACTGAGTCAAACACTTTTTTAAAAAGAGCCATTCTCCAATTGCTAATTTTTTCAGGCAATTTTCAGAAAAAGAAATTAGTTATCAAAAATCATATGAAAATGGTCTAAATCATTAATAATTGGGGAAATGCAAATTTAAAAAACTCTGAGGTGCCACCTCACATCTATCAGGTTGGCTGATGACAGAAAAGGAAAATGACAAATGCTGGAAGGGATGTGGAAAAGTTGGGTCACTAATGCACTGTTGGTAAAATTGGGAACTAGTCTACCCATTCTGGAGAACAATCTGGAACTATGTCCAAAGGGCTATATAACTGTGTGTACCTCTTGACCCAGGTAAACCACTGATAAGCTCTGTAACCCAAAGAGATCAAAGGAAAAGGACCCATAAGTACCAAAATAGTTATAGAAGCTCTTTTGTGGCAAAGAACTGGAAATTGACAGGCTGCCCATCAGGCAGGAAATGGTTGAACAAGTTATGGTATATGATGGTGACAGAATGCTTCTGTGCTCTAAGAAATGATAAGAATGGTGTCAGAAAAATTTTGAAACACTTATATGAACTGATGCCAAGGGAAGTGAGCAGATCCAGGAGAACACTGTACACAGTAAAAGCAATATTATAATAATGATCAACAAAGGAAGATGTAGCTAATTGTGATCAGTAAAATGATCCAAGATCTTTTTAAAGGACTTACAATGAAAAATGCTATCAACTTCCAGAAAGAGAAATGATGAACTGAGTGAAAACTGAAGTATAATTTTTTCACTTTGTTTATATTGCCTTTTTTATGGCAACATGACTAACATGGAAATATGTATTACATGATTTCACATGTATAATTGATAACATATTGCTTGCCTTCTTGATGTTTGGGGGAGGAGAAGAGAAAGGGAGCGGATATGTAATTCCACTGATTTTTAAATGAATGTTAAAAATAAGTAAATAATAAATTTGAGAGAGAAAGTCACATAGCTTCTAGAAATCACCTTTAAATTTTGAGATTTGAGCTAACTAGTTGACCTCTTGCAAATTCAAAAAGTTTCTGAGACAATAAATGACCTTATCCTCTTCTTCAATATCCCATTGGAAGATAATAAGCAATACTCTTTTGTTGCTTGATTGTGCTTCCCAAGTCTGTTAGAAGCTACTGGCCTTCAGAAATGAACATGTTTATTACACTATAAACATCATATTTGCAAACTAGATGAGGTAGACTCATTGTTAGAGCTAGTAGAAGTTTGTGCTGAATTGAAGACAAGACAGAGAAGCCCTGAAAGTCAGGCTTCGATAAGTAGTTATAAAAATGAATGCGCAGTGGTGGTTATGTGGCTCAGTGGATTGAGAGTCAGGTCTGGAAATGGAAGGGTTCAAATATGACATCAGACACACTCTGTGATACTGGGAAAAATACTTAACCACAGTTGCCTCTCCCATATTTCTCTTCTGCCTTAGAATCAATACTTAGAATGGATTCTAAGACAGAAGGTAAGGGTTTAAAAAAAAAAAAAAAAAAGTGAATCCACAGGGGCAGCTAGCACAATGGATAAGAGTGCCAGGCCTGGAGTCAGAAAGACTTAGGTTCAAATCTGGCCTTGGACACTTTCTAGCTGTGTGATCCTAGACAAGTCACTTAATCCCAAATGCCTACTCCTTACCACTCTTCTGTCTTAGAACTGACACTAAGTATTGATTCTAAAACAGAAGGTAAGGGTATTTGGTTTGTTTTTTTTTAATGAACACACATTTGAATGAACCAAGAAAATAGCAAATGAAGTTTTAAAGTAGTACAATTAATTATAGAAGGCAGCTAGGTGGCTCAGTGGACTGAGAGCCAAGCCTAGAGACATGAAGTCCTGGGTTCAAATCCAGACATTTCCTGGTTGTGGAACCCTGGACAAGTTACTTAATCTCCCCTGCCTAGTCCTTACCATTCTTCTGTCTTCGAGCCAATACACAGTACTGATTCTAAGATAGAAAGTAAGGTGTTTTTTTTTAAATGCACATTTAATAAATAAACCAAAGATTCTGCTCATATTAGAAATTGAAATACTCAAAAAACTCTATCCAAGTGACTAATCTTGAGTATGACAAAAAAGTGTCTCCCTCTCCTTAACAAAGGGGTGGAATGAGGGACAGGTTGTCAAATATGTCCAAATGTCTTGGTTTGTTTTGCTTAGCTTCAATTCTTTACTCCAAGAGAGTTCTATTGAAAATGTGAGTAGAGGTCATTAGGAAGAAATGATAATGAAGAAAGAAAAAAGCATAAATAATGTATATTTTAAATATTATGGAAATGTAAAATCTCTATCAGATTGCTTGCCATCAGGCAAGGGGAAGGAGGGAAGAAGGGAGAGAATATGGCTGAAAAAATTTTAAGGGAATGTTAAAAATTGCTTTTACATGTATTTGAGGAGAAATATTTAAAAAACAAAGACTGTAAACTGGTGATATGTCTTTAGGTAATACACAATAAATTAGTTCTCTAGTTTGCAAATGCTAGAATATCTACTTTCCATGTGTTTCATTATTTAATAATGTTATTTTGTATAATGAGATACAAACCCCTTCGGAGAATCATTAATGTTGGAATCTATTCTACTCAACAACTAACTTGTACTGTTCTTATGAGAAAATGTTACATTGCTCTCTTATTCTTTTACGCAGCAAATTTTGCACACTCGTTTGCCAAAGTGAATTGTCTCTTGGATAAATGTGGAGATTTCAGTTCATTGTTCCCAGAACTTTATTGTTCTTAAGAAGCCATAGAACTCAGCTGCCAGTGCAGACCATATATGTCTCTGTCTCTCGCCACTAATTTTCGATCCAGATTTGAGATGACTCCAAAACCTAGTCCCTCTTTAAAACAAACCAAAAAAAAAACAAAAAAAAAAAAACCACACTTGATGTTCTGCTACCAACCTGCAACTGTTTGACAAATAAGTACGCACAGTAAACTATCAGATATCCCACATCTCTTCCAAGCCATTGCCATATTTAGGTTGACTAATCAGACTCCCCACTTTCTGTGGCATTAAACTGAATACCTCCCTTGTCCCTGCAGTATTTCCATTACTCTGTCCATAATACTTCTCCTGTTTTCCAGTTCACAGCTTATCAGGTCTTAGATGATTTCAAATTATTTTAAATAAAGCCATTCACTCCTCCAAGAAACAAAACTTTAGAGCTTCAGTTTATTTCCCAGAAAAATCATAGTTTGTTCAAAGAAATTTTAAAGATTACATGTCCAGGTATAAACCCCTAAAGTCTTTATCCCCATTATTAAGGAGGTTTTAAAAGACTTTGATAAGTAAAAGATAGCCAAGATTTAACATATTGTAAATCAAAGAGAACACAATTAAAAATGCCATGATTCAAATTGCAGAATTGCAGTTTAGGCACACTATATGGAAAGCTTCTTAAAAATTAGTGCTATGGGGTAGCTGGGCGGCTCAGTGGATTGAGAGCCAGGCCTAGAGACCAGAGGTCCTAGGTTCAAATTTGGCCTCAGACACTTCCTAGCTGTGTGACCCTGGGCAAGTCACTTAACCTCCATTGCCTAGCCCTTACCACTCTTCTGCCTTGGAGCCAATACATAGTATTGACTCCAAGATAGAAGGTAAGGGTTTATTTAAAAAAAAAAAAAAAAAAAAAAAGGATTAGTGCTATCTACAAGTGGAAGGCAGTGTCTTGGGATAGAGCAGGTTCCCCCTCATAAACTATCTTCAAACAAAGGCTGTGTATCTACTTGTTGGGGATGCAAGAGGTGAGATTCTTGGACAGATACATATTAGACTGGATGTCTTTGTGACTCCTTCCAATTCTGAGATTCCATAGAAGTTAGCCTTTTCCTCTAAGGAAAGTTTAGATATTTTTAGGCTAAAAAAAAGGAAAGAAGGAAAATTATAAATTTTAGAGGAACTGAGCAGGGTGGGGGGGGAGGAGGGAAGGTGCATTGACACATTCTGGATAGAGCTGTGAATTGTTACTGCCATTCTGGAAAGCCATTCAGAACTAAGTCCAAAGTAAACTGTGCACACACTTTAATCCAGCAATATCACCAATAGGCCTATATCCCAAAGTGATCAAAGAAAGAAGAACAAGTTCTTTCTGTATAAAAATATTTACAAAAGCCATTTTTGTAGTGGCAAAGAACTGGGAACGAAGGAGGCGCCTATCAGTTGGGGAACAGTTGAACAAATTATAGTATAGAAATATAATGGATTACTACTATGTTATAAGTAATGGTGAAGGGCATGCTTTTAAAGAAATCTAGAAAGATGTGCATGAATTGATGCAGAGTAAAGTGAGCAGAGCCAGGAAAATAATTTATCCTAATATGCCAGCATCTTTAAAATGAATCATTTTGGAAGACTAAAGTACTCTAATCGACATAAAGATCAATCATGACTCTAAAGGACCAGTGATGAAGAAGGCTACTCTGCATCTTGACAGAAGTGAGTGACCAATAAGCAGAATGAGAAACATGTTTTTGGACAAGATCATTATGATAATTTATTTTGCTCAACTTTGCTTATTTGTTTTAAGGTTTTGTTTTGTTTTTCCCACTTGGAGGAAAGAAGATAGTAGGAAAAAAAAATATATATATATATACACACACACGCATATATATGCTTGATTATTTTTTAAAATAAATTAAAAATAAAAAAGATACATTTGGACTCATTACAATTCACTGACAATTTTACTCTGCTATGATTTGATTAATCTTTGTTAAATATGGGAGTTGTAACCCCCACTGCCTAGCCCTTACCACTCTTCTGCCTTGGAACCAATGCATCGTTTTGATTCTAAGGTGGAAGGTAAGGGTTTTATAAACAAAAAATTAAAAATAAATAAATATGGGAGTTAATTTCATCTTGTAAAAAACAATTTCCCTAAGAAATTTATTACTAGTGTTTATTCTTTGGGGAATTTTGTAGTATTTTACAATTTTGAAAACTACTAGACAGACTAATACTTTTATTTCCTACTTTAAAATCTCTATTTTGATAAATTCATCCTTAAGTGTGTGATCAAAAAGAGAAAATTACATTTGTATAACTTGAACTTTATAAGAACAGAAGCTACAGACAGGAAGTCCTGTGTTCAAATCTGATCTCATACACTTCTCAGCTGAGCAAGTCAGGCAAGTTCCTTAATCCCGACTGCCTAGACTTTATCGCTCTTCTGGCTTAGAACCAATACTTAGTAATGAATCTAAGACAGAAGACAAAGATTTTTGTTTGTTCATTTGTTGTTGTTGTTTTTTACAAAAGCTAGAATATCAAAGAGTTACAAAGAGACAGAAAAATGAATTTTATAATTACAGAATCCTGAATTTTTAAAGATCTTAGAGGTTATCTGGTCCAACACTCCCCCATCCCCCAACTTATATATAAAATGAATAGGTGAGAAACTTGCGATCTTACTTTATCCTATATGGAAGTGGGGGGCAGAGAGAACCATAAAATATACAGGTTAGAAAGAAATCACCAACTATCCAAACCTAAATGTAGGATCAAAGATTTAGAACTAGACAGGTCCTTAAAGTTTTTCTACCCCAACCCCCTCATTTTACAGATGAGGGGTCTGGGATTCAAAGAAACTAAATGACTTGCCCAAAGTCAATCTAGGTAGTAAATGGCAGTCAGGTCTCCTACTCATGGCCTTTGATTCCAAATGTAACACCTCTAGAAAGCAGTACCAAAAAAGCAGTTAGAACACTCATTAGTACAGAATTCTGACAATATGGACCACTAGATCAAGGAACATAAAATTCTAAGTGATTATCTATAGCTAAATAACTTATAAGTGCTAAGTAATATTTTAATAATAGCAGCATATTCCCCAAAAGCCTGAAGTCAACTCTACATCTAATATTGATCTGCTTTCAAGTTCATCCTAAAACTTATGGCATATCCCGAGAAATAAGTTTTAAAATTAGTCTGATTGCCAAAAGGAAATGTAAAATATGTGTGTGTAAATATGCATTCATGTGCGCACACATACATGCCCTTTAAATAACTCCACCTTGTAGCAACACAGCAAAAGACAGCTCAAAACTCTGCTGCTCACAAAATCTAGTCCATCTTCTTACTACTTTTTCCCCCACACATTCACATATAATGAGCATGCATTCAGATCTATTACCCAAAAGAGATGCTGGTAACTGTGTCAGCAGTTACCACACAACTGATAATCCATGAAAGCAGCTTTTTGAGTATAAACTAACTTGTGGAAACAATCTTTCTAAATATTTAACTGTTTATAGCTATAGTACCAAACTTCAGAGAATGACAAGCTATTCCCCTGTTAGGGGAATTCAATGAACTGAAGTCAAATCAAAAAATAAAATGAAATAAAATAACAACAAATACCAATATCCAATAGCAAAAACAAAGCAAACACCACCATTTCTTGGGTAGCATGAAGGGGAATCTCTTGAAAAAAAGGAAAAGTATCACAGCCATTGCACAATCCTAAAAGGAAACCAAGCATTTAGTTATTACCATAAAAGTCACATGAAAACCAAAGCATCCCAAAATACTCAAATTTCTTGTCGTTAACTGGAAACCAAGGCTAACATAGAAGAATCACGGTCAAATATAGACATCTTCTGAGGGAACCATCCCTTACTTTCCATCCTTTGAGTATCACTTGAATAGCTCCTGGGTGAAATGGATGCCCATAAACCTGCCCTCGCCATTTTTGAGTTTTCAAAGACTCTAAAGAAGTCCTAAAGAAGCAGAGGTTTTGTGTCTTCTAGGCACTTTTTGACTTGATCGAAGAACAAGTCTCAACATCCTCTTTTGAATGGACTAAACAACAGATGGTCACTGACTTCCAGTTTGAATTAGAAGGAAGGAAATTAAAAAAAGGATGACCTATTGATATTTGTAGACTGTAGAATCCTTGCTCTCCAGGCAGATATCTATAGAACTAGACAAAAGTCCCACATAATGGAACAATTGTGTGGAGGGAGGAAGAGAGGCAGATCTAAAATCTACATTGTATAAACAATAAGTTCTGCTGGGATCAGTGACCTAAAATGTAAAAGCAATAATCATTTTAAAGTGGGAAAAATTAATAATATAGTTCCCTAAATAATGGAGAAGAGAAAAATTATCTATCAAGCAAATGGAAGAAATCGTTAGAGACAGAATCAATGTGTCTAGTTATTATATAAAGTTACTAAAGGATTTTTCCATGACAAAAAGAAATGTCTCCAAAATAAAAAAAAAGAAAGACAATGATGGGGAAGGCACTTAGAGTAAATATAGCTGATAAAGATCTAATATTCAGAATTTTCAAGGAATCTCTCTATACCTGTGAAAGTAACATATACCATAACCTCAGACTAGAAAGTAATGAGTTTTATATATGTAATATATATATGAGAGAGGACATAAATAATAAGCACATTAAAAACTATATTCTCTAATAGAAAAATATAGGTTAAAATAGCCTTATGATGTTGATCTTTATCATCAAATTGATAGATAAAAAAAGAATGAAATTCAAAGTTTGGGATGGAAAATCGAGCACTTAATTGCACTGGTGATAAGGCTACCGAGAGGGGCAAACTTTTTTTAACCCCTAGCTTCCATCATCAAATCAATACTGTATATAGGTTCCAAGGTAGAAGAGTGGGTAAGAATTAGGCAGTGGAGGTTAAATGACTTGCCCAAGGTCACATATCTAGGAAGTGTCTGAGGCTAGAGTTGAACCAAGGGCCTCCCATCTTAACTTTTGAAGAACAATTTAGCAATAGATAAGTTTCAAAATTTGGCATACATCCTTTAACAGGGCAATGCTATCACTTCTAGGATCAAATCCTGAAGATATCATTTAATGTTTTCTTTAATGCTGTAAAAAATTCATGGCTTTCTTATTTTTGTAGATTTGTGGAATCTCAAAAAGCTGAAAGGGTGCTCAGAGGACAACCAGTCCAACTCATCCCTGAACAAGAATTCACCTGACAAGTGCTCATCAATCTTGTCCTTTAAGGCTTCTAATAAAGGGGCACCCACTATCTCCCCTTAGGCAAACCATTCCATTTTTTTCAATAGCTTTAATTGACAGGAAATTTTTCTTCATGTGAAAAGAATACTATAGAAAGACTATGTAATTTAGAACACAGAAAGCCTAGGTTTGAACTCCAGCTCTGCTACTTATTGTCTTCCTATTGTTGACCAAGTCTCTCTGAGCCTCAGTTTACTCTCCTTGAAATGAGAGGATTGTTTCTAAGGTCCCTTCTAGCTCTAAAATCCATGATCCAATGATCAAACAGAAATCCATTCCTTTCCAACTTCCACCTGTTGTTCTTATTTCTGCTTTCTAGGATGAAGTAAAACAACATCCCTCTTCTATGTGACATATACTTGAAGACAACTATTGTGTTTCCCTTAGCCTTTGCTTCCCTTGGCTAAATATCCCCACCTTATTCCAATCAATCACCATGAGTCATGATTTCAACATGCTAGGCATAATTCTCCAGACATTTTGTAGTTCATTATGTAATAAATAAATAAGAGGCTAATGAGGCTTATATTAGAGGGAAGGGTGGTATCAGCTGAGTCTTCTAGGCAGGGAGACTATAACTTCAGTATAGGTTGGTTTGGGTCAGCCAGGGTTGTGTGAACCTGAGCTGAGATGTTTCAGTCAGTCTCCCTGTTGTCTTTAAGCTCCTTGAGTTAAGGTGTGAGATCCCCCTTCCCTCCAGATAGAAATTGAAAGCCAACAGGAAGTGAACTTGGTTCACTTCCTAAACAAGATGGATGCCTGGTTTAGCCCCTCAGGAAACAAGGGAAAGCTATCTTTCCCTCTTCAGCCTTGGCCCTAGTTGAAAGTACAAATGAATCAACAGAAGCTCTTTGAATAAAGGCCAAGGCATTTATTAAAGGCAAGGGTAACCTGAGGGAAGAGGGGTAAGGTCTGGGCAACTGTTGCTAAGAGTGAAGGCCAGTGCTGGCAAAGGGTCTCAGAAGGTAGGGTCAGGCTGAGGGAACCAGCCCCTCAGCCAGGGATAAATTTCACTGCCCTGATGTAGGGTGGTCTAGCAGGTTAACAAATGAGGGTAATGGCTTGGTTTAGGGGTGTCCCTGCCTGCCTAAGTAAACTAATTTCCCACCTTCTCCTCCCACCAAGTTCCCTCCTTCCAGGGCCCAAGGGGAGATACAGGGGATAACAGGATGTCTGGGACAGGTCAAGGAAAATCAGAACACACACAGTTGGTTCTCCAGGGATATTTATAGTCCCGGCTCCAATGGTTTTGCCATGAGACCAGGGCCAGGCTGGGTCAACATCCCATTTCCCTAACTGCCAGGATTGCTTCAGGTGATTTTGCAAATGCAAGAGATTCTTGCAGCAATCCTGCATTACAATTAACACATTTATAATAGTGAAAAAATGAAAATGTACATCACTAATATTAAGGAATCACTGACTAAATTTTTGCAATATCTAATATCATAGTGCCCCAGAATAACAAATATGAGAAAATAAAAGAAGGAAATATCAAAATGAAAGCATGTAAAGCATGGTCAGCTGAATAAAAGAAATGAAGGTTTAGATTACAACTACATTTTTAAGCTAATTAAGACAAGAGTTGTTTGTAAATACATAAACAGATTGTAAAGGTTTTTATTGTTTTCAAAATAAGAGCATTTCTATCAGTTTGTTATTTGTGAGAATATTGGGCTTGGAATTGAAAGACCTACTTTTAAATCCTACTTATAAGACTACTCACATGAAAGATTTGGAACTCAAAGATGCAGAGATGGAAGAAAAACTGACAGAACAAAATCAAAGGAAAATAAGATATAAAGAACACAATTTCTAAAAATCAAGGAGACTGAGATAAGTGTTGAAAGTAAATGAAAGGCAGTTTTCAAAATAAGAAATGCAAACTATCAACTACCACCTGAAAGTTCTCTAAATCATAATAATAAGAGAAATGAAATGCCATTCAGAAGGTTCATCATATTCAAATAGATAACAAAAAGTAAAAATGGCAAATAGAGAGGCCATAAGCAGACACATGCTATTGGTAGAGATGAAAATTGTTTGGTTTTTTTTTCTGGAAAATAAAATGGAATTAGATTAGAAAATTCACTGACATATATACTCTTTGATCCAGTGATACCATTACTATTACACAAGCTGAAAGAACAAAATCAAAAGGCAAAGGATCTATACAAAAACATACAAGTTATATACAAAAAATATATATTAAAACAAAATGGGGGGATGGATGGGGAATGGGATGTGTATTATACATTATGGCATATGAATGAAATAAAATCTTTATTTTTGCACTATAAAAAATAATGCTATGTAATTATTGTAATAGGATTTTGTTATACATGTTCAAATCACCTAAGATAGAGGTACCCATGTGGGAGTTGATAAGAATCCGCTTCTGGAAAAAATATTCAGTGTTCCCCTACCATATGGGTTGGAGCAGCTGCTTTCCATAGTTGCACAGCCAGAACAGGCTGCATCTTTAAATCTACCAGACTGGGACAATATAACTCTCTTTCTGCTAGTGCCCCTGGGGGGAGAGGGTTAGACCCTGGAGGGGGAGGTAGCTGAAAGTCTTGTTCACTCATAGCAAAGGAAACATGAACTAAGCCAGGCAGAGGAAAGAGCTACCTTCTCCTTTTCCCTTGGGACCTGTGGCCTCAAGAATTAAATTTGGAGTTTCTGTCTGTTTTGTTTGTCCTTTTCAGTTCTAGGTACAGGCAGTAGAATCCCTGAACCTAGGCACCATGACAAAGTAGGAGGCAAGATTCCAGGCTCATTACTACTGCCAGCTCAATGGGGAAATCTGAGAAACCAGGGTAGTAGGACATAAACTTGTGAGGATTTATATGAATAATAAAAAAAAGCAGGGGGAAAATTTATACCAGGGGCACAATAATGAAAAGGCAAGGGGGAGCTGGGTGACTCAGTGGATAGAGATCTAGGCCTACAGATAGAGGACCTGAGTACAAATCTGGCCTTGGACACTTCCAAGCTGCATGACCTTGGGCAAATCACTTAACCCCAATTGCATAATCCTTACTTGGAACTGATATCTAACATCAGTTCTAAGGCAGAAGGGAAGGGTCTGAAAAGGAAAACAACAGTGAAAGATATTAGAATTCTGACCATTGTGGTGAATGAAAACTATGGAGAGGCAAGGATTGTTTTCATGTTTGGACCATCTTCCCAATATCCAGCCCAAGCCAAGTGTTTGACAAACATTAAGCACTTAGTAAATGCTTGTTTTTTCAATGTAATTGACTGGTACTGACTTTGGAGTCCTCCTAATGAAACATACCTCCTTCTTGTCAGCAGAGAGTGGACAGAGAGAGTGGGCACTGAGGTGTACATGGTCAATGTGATGGAGGGGAGGGATGTGTGTGTACATCCCTACTTCCCTTTACACCACAGAAAAATGAGAGACAGAGACAGAGAGAAAACAAAGACAAGCCAAGATAGACAGACCTGGAGACTTGGAAACCGACAGAAAATGACCAGGAGAGAGAATGAGAATGAAATTAAATTCAAGGTATTTGGGTGGAAACTAGATAATCAGAAAAGAAGTAGGAAAACTCTATGGGAGGAAACTAGGTTAGTAACCTAACAAACCCTGGGGACAAAGTATCTAACTTACAGGATGGGAGAAATTAACATAACAATTTAATGAATGATTCAAACTTAGAAATTACAATTTTAAATGTGAAATGATTAAATTCCTCATTAAAATCACAAAGAATGGCAGAATGAATAAAAACAAAGCCCAACAGTAAGAAACACAGTTTAAAATATAAAAACATTAACTGAGAGAAAAATAGGAGTAAGAACAAAATTGATCATCGTTCAAACAATCCCCAAAATAAGCAGAAGCTGGAATGATGATTTCAAATAAGGCAAAAATAAAAACTGCAAATGATGACAAAGATAACTACAGTAAGCATTTAAAGTCACCATAGATAATCATATAATACCATTATTAAATATATGCAGTAACAGTATATCCATTGAAGGCTTAAGGGAAAAGCTAAATGAATTATATAAAAAGGTTTTGAAAATAATCAGTCAATTAATACGTATGTATTAAATGCCTACAATGTGGCAGACATATAGAGTTAAGAACTAGGAAGGACAGTGATTGAGGTGAAGCCAAATTTGAGAAAACTTAATGATTGAAATTTTTAAAGCAGACTTGAGATTCCATCAGTGAAGGAAATAACTTTGACCACTGCCAGTCAGTACCTTCTTAGCAACTTAGAGTCCATTTTGATTCTGAAAGTTTAAGTAATTTGTCCAAGGTCACAGTTCAGTATTTGTCAAAGGCAAAACTTGAAACTATGTCTTCCTGCCTCCAAGACCAGGTTTCTAGCCACTATTTTACACTGCCTCTCCTGGGTAAAACTATTTGCTTTGATAGTCATTTGTTTTGAGCTTAGTGATACATATTATAACAGAACTATGATCATAATAAATCACATTTATATATTACAACACTATAGAAAATTTTAATATTCTTTCAGAGCTGGGTAAATCTATCAGAAAGAGTAACAACAAAGAAAACTATAGAGATGATTAAATATTTGGAGAATCAAATTACCAAAATAAAAAAATGAAAAAGATGAATTCACAATAAACTGAAAAGAAATAAAGGATTATCAGAAACTACTATATTATATAAATGCAAAAGATATCAATACAAATTTATTTCTTTAAAAAATAAGCCATTAGGGGGCAGCTGGGTAGCTCAGTGGATTGAGAGCCAGGCCTAGAGACAGGAGGTCCTAAGTTCAAATCCGGCCTCAGACACTTCCCAGCTGTGTGACCCTGGGCAAGTCACTTGACCCCCATTGCCTACCCTTACCACTCTTCCACCTATAAGTCAATACACAGAAGTTAAGGGTTTAAAAAAAAAAAGCCATTAAAAGCTTCACAGAGCACAGTGCAGTATCAACAATACCTCTTTTTTTTTTTTTAATTAAACCCTTACCTTCAGTCTTGGAGTCAATACTGTGTATTGGTTCCAAGGCGAAAGAGTGGTAAGCAATGGGGGTCAAGTGACTTGCCCAGGGTCACACAGCTGAGAAGTGTCTGAGGCCAGATTTGAACCTAGGACCTCCCATCTCTAGGCCTGGCTCTCAATCTACTGAGCTACCCAGCTGACCAACAATACCTCTTAAAGGCTTACTGATGAACAAAACCATTAGCCCATATGTCAGAAAATCTGAGAAATTAAAGGAAATGGATCATTACCTAAAAGAATAAAATATTCAAGTTGATAAAACACAGAGAGAGAGAGAGAGAAACTGTAAATAGTTCAATCTCAGAAAAGGAGAATTGAACAAACTCTAATTAGGCTACCCAAAAGCCTTATCTGCATATATATAACTTAATTTCATCAAAAATTTAAACAATAATTAATCTCTTTGATAGAAAAATTCTCAATAGAAAAAAGACCTCCAATCTACTATTATGTAATAAATACCCACCTCCTATTGGGCAACAAATAAAATACTAGCACAAAAACAGGTACGGAAAAATTGGAAAAACAGAAATGCAAATCACTGTCACTAATATCAATGTAAGTATTTAAACAAAACATTAGCAAAATAATTGTAACAATATAGCTAAGAGATAATTCATTGTGTCAAAGTTGGATTTAGAGCACATGATGGAAGAATACTGTAAAATTAGGAAAATAATTGACAAAAAGAATCACATGATGCAGATAAAGTCTGCCACAGATGTCTCTGATTAAGTACTTATCTATGTTAAAACCCTAAAAGGCATGGCTAGCTATGAGAGTCATTCTCCAATTTGATCAAAAGTACCTATTTAAAACCAAAATATATTATCATTTGCAATGAAAAAAAAAATGGGAGCTTGCCCAGTAAATTTAGGAGTAAAAGCAAGAATATCTCTTCTCCCCAGTATTAGTCTTGCATAGAAATGCTAGGTGGCACAGTGGATATAGAGTACTGGTCTTGGAGTCAGGAGGACCTGAGTTAAAATATGACCTCAGGCACATACTAGTTCTGTGACCTTGAGCAAGGCACTTAACCCTGTTTGCCTCAGTTTTCCCATCTGGAGAAGGAAATGGCAAACCACTCCAAAATCTTCACCAAGAAAACCTCGAACAGATCATGAAGAGTCAGATACACCTAAGCCAAAAAAAAAAACCAATGAGAACTAAAAATGCTAACTATAAGAATAAGACAAAATAAGTAAAAGGAATAAATATCAGCAAAAAAAAAAAAAAAGACAAAAATGATAGGCCATATGGTCTGAGTATGGACAACTATCAATTTTTTTAAATTACAAAACTTCTGCTCAAATAAAAACAATGTAGAACAAATAATAAAAGCCATAGATGGGGGGGGGGGGGTTTGCATCAAGCAAATAAGAGCAGCAGCATGGTAAAATGGAAAGAGTGCTAGCCTTGGAATCAGGAAAGTAAGGATCTAAATAAATTCTGCCTCAAATAACTATTAGCTATGTATTTGGTAAGTCCATAAGCCCCCCCCTTTCTTGGCTTTAGCTTCTCATTTGCAAAATATGGGGGATGAATTTGATGCCCCCTAAAATCCCTTTCAAACATGTAATTTATCATGTGTTTATATGGGTATGTGATTTAGGTTTTGGTTTTAAAAGATTTTACAAAATTTACAAAAATTTACAAATTTACAAAAATGAATAATATGGAAATGAGCTCAAGTGATTATATATATGTAAAAACCCAGTGGAATAGATTGTCAACTCCAGGAGGGTGGAGGGATGAGGGGAAAGAGAAAACATAAATCATGGAACCATGGGAAAAAATTTTAAATAAAAAAATAAAAATAAAATCCATTTCAACTCTAAATCTATGATTCCATGATCTGAAGTTGTTCTAATAAAAGTCTGTTATCTAGACTCTATTGGGAATTAACACAAATCTAAAAGACCAAAAGCCATTCCTAATAGGTAACTAGTCAAAAGTATAAAGTCAAAGTATAAAGATTTTCAAAATCTGAAATGCAACCCACCAACAACCACATGAAAACAGTGTTACACATGATTAATAAGAGAGGTGTCAATCAAATAACTCACGGATCTCTTCATGGCCATCGAATTCGCAAAAATAAAAAGTTAGAAATAGAATACATGGAAAGACTTGTGAAAAGATGGATATATGGCTGGTGAAGCCCTGAATTAGTTCAATAATTCTAGAAAACAATTTGACTAAACAAAGTGACTAAACTGTCCATATTCACTGATCCTTCTCTTGGGCATATACCCCAAAATCAACAAGAGAAAGGCCTCATATAGACATCATAGCATTATTGTTTGTGGAAGCAAAGTAGTTGTCCACAATTTAGGAATGGCTGAACTGTCGTACTAGAATATTCTGGAGAGTTCTTGTGCTGTAAGGGAACAACAAATAAAAAGAATTCCAAGAAACAGGGAAAGATTTATATGAACCAACATAGAACAAAGAAAGCTGAATTTGGAGAATAACGTATGCAATGACTGCAATAACATAAATTATGACAGTTCTAAAAGAAAAGAATAAAGATCAAATATAGGGCCAATGTTGATTGCAGAGGGCTCTTGTTGGCATTTCCTTTTTCTAGTTAGAGAAGTGGTATTTGGTGGAGATGTATGTACATATATATAGTCATTTATAGTCACTGTATCAGGTGATTTTGCTTCTTAATTTATTACTGTTTTGTTCTGTTTCTATTACTAAATAAGGAAGGATACTATGGAGAGAGCCTGGTATAATGAAAAGTGTGTTTTATTTGAGTCTGAAAAGCTAAGTTCTAATCTTTATTCTCTCACCACAGACAAGTGACCTAGTCTCTCCAGCCTCAGTTTCCATAAACTGAAAAATATAGAGGTTGGCCTAGATGACCTATAAGGTCCCTTCCAGTAATAAGTCTATGATTCTATTGGGAGAAAAGCCTTTTGGGAAGTTATGATGTTTAAAAATCGCATCATTAAAATATAAAGAAAGAAAAGTAATCCTATTAACCCTGGGTGAATTTTTCTTTTTCTTTCTTTTTTTTTTTAAAGTTAGGCAGGGCAAAGGCATCTCATACTGTGTGATCTCCCCCAGGCCCTATTCTGGCCTGTCTGTCATTGGATAAATTCCAGGAGTTCCAGCTTGACTCTACAAGTCAGCAAACATGCCTCCTGAAACATTCTGCAGGGAAAGCTTCCACCCTCCCTGAGGTTGCCCTGGGTTGTTAAAACAAAGATATTAAATGGCTGCATACACTGTCATCTTTAAATAAGAACTCAAGTTGGGTAATAAATCTCAAAATGTTTCAAAGCGCTTAATGAGAAAATCTTTAACAGGCCTCAGGGAAAAGTCTGAGAAGCCAGGAGGAGTTGGGAATCCTATTATATCCTTGCAACTATATTCAAACCCAGTCATTACTCATTACAGTTAGAGGTCCTAGAAATCAGAGCATCTGACAAGTTCTCTTTACAAGAAGTGAAATGACTTGTTTAAGGTCACTTAGCTACTAGGTAAAAGAGCCAGGAACAGAATTCAGATCTTCAGCCTCCTAATCTGTCCACTTTTCTTTCCATTGCTTCTCTATGGGGGGAATTCATTGTTTGTATTTCTTTAGGTCAGTGGATTAGAAAGAAGTCCTAGTCATCCAAAATAATGAAGGTCTTCTTCGGAAAGAGAGGAAGAAAAGAAGTGAAGGAGAATTATTAAAGCCCAGGTTGAGACAAAGAGTAAAGGAAACCTACCTTAAAAAACAAAACAAAACAAAAAAAAAAAAAAACTATGAAAGTTACCTCTTTCCATTCTTAAACAAGGGATGGAGATGATAAGAGAAAAAAGATCATTTCAACTATATCAACTTTAAAAGCCGTTTGCATGTATCAAGTCAATACTGATAGATTAGGAAAGGATAGTGTCAAATGGGAAAAATGTTTGCATTAAATGTTCCTAGAAATACAAGATATATGAAGCATTAAAAAAAAACAACTTACATTCCATCTTAGTATCAATACTGTGGATTGGTTCCAGGGCAGAGAAGCAGGAAGATGAGGGTTAAGTGACTTAGACAATGAGGGTTAAGTGACTTGCCCAGGGTCACACAGCTAGGACGTGTCTGAACCTAAGACCTCCTTGTCTCTAGGTCTAGCTCTCAATCCACTGAACCACCTAGCTGCCTCTTATATATGGAGCACTAGCACAAATACATAAAAACAAGAATCATCATCTAACAAAAAAAATTATAAGTTTATGAAAAGTTTTCAAAAGAATTACAAGCTATCAACAACCATAGGACAGATTGCTCCATATCAATAAAAACAAAGAAAATGCTCATTAAAATAACTCTGAGGTTTCATCTCACACCCAGTAAATTGACAAAGATGACAAAAGATGGAAAATGGCCAGTGCTGGAGATCCTGTGGGAACTAGTCCAATCACTCTAGAAACCAATTTGGAATTATGTGAGAAGTCACCAAACTCTTCATCTCTACCTTGACCCAGAGATCCCACCCCTAAAGAAATACATCAAGGAGGTCAAAGACAAAAAATAATAATAATCCATAAAGACCAAAATATTCATAGCAGCACTTATTGTGGCAGCAAAAATTGGGAATAAAAAGAGCATCCACTAATGTGGGAATCACTGGACAAATGAATGAAATTTTTTTTCATTCATTATGAATGAAATGGAATTTCACTGCACCATAAGAAACATGAAGAATTCAGAGAAATAAAGGGAAATGTATATGAACTGATGTACTGAGCAAAAGAAGTAGAGCCTAGAGAACAACATAAACAATGACTGCAATAATACAAATATTATACTAAAAAGAAGTCAAATGCTAAGTAATTATGATGAATCTTGGCCCCTGAAATGGAAATAAGGAAGTGTATCTCTCTTTTCAGCTGAGAGATGAAGAACTTCAGGTGTGTAGAATATGGCATACACTGTCAGATGTGGTCACTCTAAGTTGGTTTGCCTTAACTTTTTCTTTGTTACAAGAAAAGACTAAAGAAAGGATGGGGGGGGGGAGGAGAAGGGTAGAGGACATACATTCAGAAGTGTTTATGATATAAAAACAAAAGACATCAATAATATTTATTTAAAGATAATCATAGAGGCAACTAGATTGCACAGTGGATAGATAAAGGGCTAGGAGGCCTGAAGTCAGAAGGACCTGGGTTCAAAACTAACCTCAGACACTTCCCAGCTGTGTGACCCTGGGCAAGTCACTTAACCCCAGTTGCCTAGCTCTGACTGCTCTTTTGCCTTAGATTTGATCCTAAGAGAGAAGGTATGGGTGTGAAAAATAAAATTAAAAAAAAAAATAAAGATAGTCATAAAGATGGTTTATGAACATTGAATGGAGGGGCACAAAAACAAAAACATAAGCATGAGTTTAAAGGCACTTCTTCCCATCAGCTTTCCAGGAGAGTAGCTTGACCCTCACAGGGAGAGTCTTAAAATATTATGTACGGCGGATTTGGAATTGTGTACTCCTATTTCTTATCCATTCATCCTTAAGTCATAGGATGTTAGAATTGGAAGTGAATTTTGAGATTGTGATATTGAACCCTCTTGTTTATGTTTAATTTGCTCCCTCTATTGATAATTACAAAACTAGTCAATGGGTTTCAGTTCCCCATTTTAAATCTCAACATTTCAATATATGTATTAGGTAATCAAGCATGATACCACAAAAATACAGCCTAGACAGCCAGGACTACTATATGACACTGCAAATGCTATGAATCGGTCATGCTATGGACGACGAACATTTTTTAAAGATTAATTAATGTTTCACCCAAACAGGTACATTGATAGGCATATTGCTTAGACTAGGATAAGGAGGGTGGTTGATGAGGAAGGGGTGAGGTGAGGAACTCTAAACGTACATTCTTTCCAGAAAGCAATCTCCTAATATGTAACAAAAAAGATAGGGGGTTGTGCACACCTTTTAACCTAACAATATTCTTCAAGGGAATAATAAAATAAAATAAAATAAAAAAGAAGAAAGAAGTAATTTGTACAATAATGGCACAAAAGTGGTGATTAGAAGAATGAAAAATTTAAAACAACCAAAATATTCAAAAATAGGGGCACAACTGAGTAAGCTAGGGTACAGTAACCCAATAATATACATGACCTCTTTAAAATGACAAGCACAGAGACTGTCAATCACAGATTGATGGATTTATAATTGGAAAGAATCACAGAGATCATTTAGTCCAACTCTTATCTTTTACAGATGAGAAAACCAAGGCCTACAGAGATTAATTAGGTGACTTGTCCAAGATCATACAGGTATTGAGAGCAAAGTTGGATTTTGTACCTAATTCTTCTCACTCCAAATCCAATCACATGGAAATATATTGTTGTTGTTATTGTTGTTTAGTTGTATCAGAATCTTCATGGCCCTATTTGGGGTTTTATATGCCAAAGATACAAGAGCAGTTCACCACTTCTTTCTCCAGCTCATTTTAAAGACGAGGAAAAGGAACAGCTAGGTAACTCAGTGGATTGAGAACCAAGTCCAGAGATGGGAGGTTCTGGGTTCAAATTTGACCTCAGATACTTCCCAGATGTGTGACCCTGGGCAAGTCACTTAATTGGGGTTGTCACTTAACTACAATTGCCTAGTTCTTACTGCTCTTCTGCCTTATACTGATTCTAAGATGGAGGGTAAAGATTTTTTAAAAATAAAATAAAGATGAGGAAACTGAAGCAAATGAGGTTAGGTGATTGGCCCAAGGTCACACAGCTATTAAATAGCTGAAGTCACATTTGAATTCAGGTCTTCCTGACTCTAGGCCCGGTGGCTCTCTCCATTTCACCTCTCAGCTGCCCTGGAAATATATACTGTATATGAAATAACATTAAGAAAGAAAGCAGAGCAAACAATTGTAAACAGGGCTGACAACTGTGTAAATATATGTGAGATTTGAAAATAGGAAGAGAATTTAGAATACTATAACATTTAGAAGTTAATGCCTATTGGATTCTTGGCAGGGGCAACAAGGAGAGAAAAGTTGGGTAAGTTTCTAAAACTAAAAAATTATTATCCACGTCAAGTAAGTGAGGAACATAAAACCCATGTCGGTGCTTGAAATTTCAGCACTGTACAGTCTTGCAGTTTGACCCTTAGGACAAAACCTCTTGGTGCAATCTGACAAAAGTGAAGGAATTAAAGTGAACCTATCCTTTATCCCCATGCCATTCCCTGGAAATTCAGACCCTATTTGAATATATCCCAGGTACTGAAGCTCTGCTAAGTTTGTGCATAGCAAAAGTGAAGATCTGAGATGTTGATTCCCATCTCTTTGTTGCAAGGATCTTTCCTCTCTTTCTCTGCCCTCTCTACTCACTCCCTCTTTCTCCTCTTTCTTCCTTTTCCCCTCTTTCTCCCCGCCCCTTCTCCGTTTCTATTTTTTTATTCCTTTCTCCTCTGTATGTCTAGTTCTCTGTATCTATCTGTCTCTCAGAATTTAGGATTTTTAAAAAACCTAAAAGAAGCACAAGAACTCAGAAAACTAGGGATACGCTCTATCTAACCAGAAGCTAAACTTATTCCTCCATCCCCCAAGGAAGGCAATAAAGGGATCCAAGAGAAATCCTCACCTACTTCTGCTTTTTCAGTTCTAACTCCCAATGTGCTTCAGGGTTTGTCTGTGTGTGCTTGTGTGTAGTTTCTTCCAGACATTAAGTAAAAAGAAAACTGCTACTCTTCCTCTTTCAGCCAAACTTCCTGTTCAGAATCTTCTCTCCGAGCTCATCTTAAAACATCTCCCTACTTAAACACGACTCCAAAAGAGAGAAGGGCATAGCGTTTAGAGTTTTGAAGCTGCGGTCCCTAAGAAGGGAGGAAGGAAAGGAGAGAAAGGAGAATGAAAGGGGAGGAGAAACCCTCTACTGCCAGATCGGAGGGGACTGGACGCAGCCCCCTCAGTGAGGGAAGATTTAGAGGGAAATGAGAAAGTGGACACGATCGTGCCAATCTCCCCGCCCGGGGTCGGAAGCTGCTGTCTGAGTGATGGAGGGTGCTTTCCAAGCACCAGCTGGAGAGCTGTTCCCTCTTCTGTCAAACTTGGGCAATCGTTCTCATAAGCACTACCCAGAAGCACACACTAACCCCTTCGGGCGCTAAGCAGCCCACCCGGTCTGCACAAAGCCAACTTCGTGGCTCTGATACCCGCTCCTTGCAAATCCGAGATCATCCTTCCAGCCCGAGGCACTCCACTCAGCCCCTAAACCCCTACTGCCCGTGCGCAGGACGACTCCAGGAGCACTCGTTTACCTGAAGGCGGCCGCTTCCTGCTGAGCCTGCTCACTGCCCGGTTAAACATCTCCAGCTGCCAAGGCGCGACCTGGGACGGCGAGGAGCCGAGGCAGCAGTGGCAGCCGCGCGAGCCGGGGAAGGAGGTGGAGCGTGAGGCGCCCCAGCCCCAGTGCGAGGCCCCCACCTCTGGAGGCGCCGCGTGGCGCGCTCAGTGCGCGGCCGGCCCACTACGCGCTGCGCGCGCGGGGGCCCTTCCCGGGCTCCCTCGCCCCCCTGCCCCCGCCCCTGCCTTTTCCCGCGCTCCTCTTCCCTCTGTGCCCCTTCTGAAGTATGAGGATGGTAGCAGCAGGTTGAAACTTAACCAAATATTCCCAACACCACCCTCTCTCTTGCCCTCCCTAGTGATAGACCCAGCTGGGGTGCACTGTAGCCCACCCCGGCGGTGCTACGTTCAGGGCAAGGTGCAGCCGAGAAAAGAAGGGCTGGCGAAGGGGAGGAGGAAGGGGAGTAGAGGAGCTTGAGAAGGGTGTGGGCACTGAAGGAAACAGAGTTCCAGATGTTGAGCCTGATGCTGTTGCAGCTGCCAAACTACTCTGGAATAGAATTCCATTCTCCTGCCCCTTTTCTCCCTGAGGGTCCCCGAGAGTGCCCGGAGGAGGGAGAGCTGAGGACAGTAGTGAAGCCTTGACACCTGTGAGTCTCCTCCTTGTTCGGATCGCTTCAAGATTAGGATGCCCGATTTTAAGCCCCAGTTTGTGTATAGGAGAATAAAAGTAAGGAAGACACCCTATTTGGAATACTGTTAAAAGTCAGACCGCTGAACTAATTGAAAGTTAAGAGATGTGAGTTCCAGTCCCAATACAACTACGAACTTGATCTGAGACCTCCAGGCTCTCGTTTGACTTAGGAGCGCGCAAGTGGGGTTGGGCTTGGGGGGGAGGGGGGGAGAGACCCTTTTCTTTTCATAAATTTAGAGAATTGGACAAGATGTTAAAATTTCTTCCAGACCAAAAATTCGATGGGTCTTCCCATTTCTTTAGCGTTCATTAGGATCTATCGTAAACGTTCTCTTCTTGCTGCCCCTTTGCTCTAACTTTTTGGGGAGAGGTGGGGAGGGGCCGCGGCTCAGATTTGTGTATTGACCGGACTAAGAAATTCCCTCTACTAATGCTGATGGCAGCTGCTCAGCAGGACATACTGGATAGAATCCCAGTCTTGGAATGTAGAAAATTTAAGTTCAAATACTACCTCACACGTTTTAGCTTTGTAAGCCTTGACATATCACTTAGCCTCAATTTCTCCATCTGTAAAATGGAACTAATTTTAACACCTAACTCAGGGTTGTTAAGAGAATCTAATGGTGGTGGTTTTGTAACTTGCTCTGCAAATCTAGCGCAGTGCTTCCTACATAATAAGAGCCTAATAAATATGTATTTATTGGATAGGTAGAGTTTTGCCTGTAGGCAGGGGGAAGGTTCAAGAACTTGTCCAAGTTCAAAGTGCCAATTTGTATCCAATATAGGAGTGAAGCCTGGGTCTTCCTAATTGGGGGGTGGGGGTATAGGTTGGCTCTGTAATAGATCACTATGCTTCTCAAAAGTAGGTGACTCAGTGGATTGAAAGACAGGCCTAGAAACTGGAGGTTCTGGGTTCAAATTTGTCCTCAGACACTTCCTACCTATGTGACCCTGGGCAAGTCCCTTAATCCCCTTTGCCTAGCCCTAACAGTAGATCGAGATTTGTTAGGGGTTTTTTTTAAGTTATTGTTCTCAGTATTTGGATTTTCCTTTTCCAATTTTCTCTCTTCTTCCCTGCTCCCTACTCTGCAACTACAGGGAGGCCTTAAACTGTAACTTGTAAAACGAAATAATTTTCAAAGCACTCTATGTGCAAACTTTCATTAGATCCTCACAGCAACCTTGTGAAAAAAGAAGTTATTATGATCCCCATTTCACAGATGAAGAAGCAGTGGTTCATGGAGGTTAAAAGACTGGTTTAGAGGCAGCTAGGTAGCACATGGGATAGAGCACCAGACCTCTAGTGTGGAGGACTGGGTTCAAATGAGGCCTTAAACACCTCCTAGCTAGGTGATCCTGAGCAAGTTACTTGATCCCAATTGCCTCACCCTTACTGTTCTTCTGCTTTGGAACCAATACTTGGTATTGATTTTAAGATAGAAAATAAGAGTATTTTTTAAAAGAGTATTTACCTTCCATAGCAGTAAGAAGCTGTATAGGAGAACACATCTCCCACTAAGAGGAAGCTGGTGGTACAAATGGATAGAGTGCTGGACCTGAAATCAGGACGGCTCAAGTTCAAATCCAGCCACAGACATTTACCAGCTGTGTGAACCTGTACAAGTCACTTAACCTCTGATTGCCTACCTACTTTGCAGGGTTGTTGTAAGGATCAAATGATAAAATATTTATAAAGACAAAAACATACATACATACACTTAGCTCAGTCTCTGGCATGTAATAGGCACTATAGAAATGCTTATTATCTTTCCTTCTAGGTACTTAAATTCTAAGGTCATATATCTTTGGACTAGCAGATGTTCAAGAATGAGTTTTTGCCTGTTTACACCCCTGAAAAAAATATAGGAATGCCTGGCTCACCCTGATATGTGTGACTTTTTAGCTAAAATGTTCCCAAGAAGGGGTGAGGAGGCAGGACAGAGATGCTGCTGCTGCTGCTGCTGCTGCTGCTGCTGCTGCTGCTGCTGCTACTTCAACTGAAGAACTGTGAACAAATGAGCATTTTTTAGTGCCTACCACTTGCTAGATGCTGGACCAGGCTGCTGGAGTCCCTATTTCCTCTCTCCCATGGCTATTTTTAACAACCATGAGACATGCTGGTCTTTGGTTTTATCTCTCCGTGTCAGAATTTCAGGAGGACGCTAAGTCACAGCCCTGACATCAATTACTCTGCAGGGCTGGTGTGAGTGAGCAAGAGACTGAACAGCTGATGTAGGAATGCTTTAAGTATATGTCTTTGCTAGGATAAGAATCCAAAGGTTTCTCCAAAAGGATTGTTTAGACATTTAGAGTGGAGGGGCAAGGGTAAAGGGGGGGAAGAAAAGGTGGCTGTCATTAAAATGTTTGTTGAAGAGCTTTAATTTAATCTGACAGTGCTAGTAGCCATGTATCTTACTTATAATAAAAATTCACATGGAATGTACTTTCTTCAATACAAAGCCTTGTAAGGGCAGCAATGTAAGTTTTATTGTCAAATGAGATCAGGTAGATAGAGTGCTTTTAAACCTTAAAGCACTATATCTGTCAGCCATTATTAACTCCATTTTCCAGGTGGAGAAAAGCACTTATATATGCATCTAATATTAACCCCATTTTCTAGACGGGGAAACTGAGACCCAAAGAGGTTAAGTGGCATCCCCACGGTCACCACCTAATAATATTAGTCTTGGAGCTGGGATTAGTTAGGATCCAATTTTCCTGATCTCAAGTCCTTCCTTCTTACTATTATACCATACTGCCTGTCAAATACAAATTCATCTTTTCACATTTTTTCTTTTATTCTGAACTTAATAAACAATGCACAGAATGGACATTTGTGTTATATACGTGTGCGTGTCTCTATATATCTATAAGTGTGTGCATCCCTCTACTATTGGGCTATCTCCTTAATTAATCTAATGATTAACCACTGTTAGAACACATTTGCTATTTCTTAACTAGCAAAAATGTCTTTCTTAATTGCTTTGAGGGGAGGAATGTGTGCATGTGGTCAGTCTCTCTTCCTCATCAGAAAGCTTATAATGTATAAATTAAATGCCTTTTTATGTTCATATTTGTACTGTATCCCTTGGCCCATGTGTGAAAAAAGACCTGGTGAGACTTTCTCCCTTTTCTAGTCCCATCCATATAGTGAACAGACCATATATGTTCTGTGACCTTTCAATAAAATTATTGAGAGAGAGAGAGAGAGAGAGAGAGAGAGAGAGAGAGAGAGAGAGAGAGAGAGAGAGAGAGAGAAGGAAACTGCAGGTCTGTATAGCTTGCATTTTCTTTGTATATAGTATGAGATCAACCTGTAGCTTTCTTTATGTTCCTTTTCCATTTAAAAAAAAAAAAGTCTTGATGGCCCTCTTTTATTTTGCCATCCTCTCCTTATTCTTTGTTCTATTATCACCCTACCCCCATTTGAAGAAAAAAAACCCTACAAATCTATCTTATTTACTGCTAATTTTCTTTGGTCTTATTTTTATAGGCATATCCTGCCTGTTACCATTAATTGGTTTTAGAAGATAATCATTATGTTAGGCAAAATGATGTTCACTGAGGCAGTTCTTCGACTGAAACAATGTTTTGATGGAAGGTTTTCTCAATGATGATACCCTTTTCATTTTTGAGATTTATTTTTCTTCTCTCTCTTTTTTTTACAGCAGTTTTATTTGTTAATTTGTCATGATAGAAGGATTTGGTTCTAAACAATTAATGATATTATTGGAAAAGAACACTGTTAGGGGCCAACATCATGCAAAGTATGTCTGTGATTTAGGAGAAGGGGGAGGGATTTCAAATACTTGGAACCCACTTTAAAAATTTTTTTGAAAGTGGAGCTCTAGGAAATCCTACTGGAATTTAGTAGTTCCAAATTCCTAGGTACTCAAACCTAAGGATAATGTCATGGGATTTTGTTAGAAATAAATATCCCAAATTAACTGCTCTTCTCTCTTCCCTCTTCCCAGAAATGGCTATATGGGACTTCTCCAGCAGATTTTTCCTTCAGTTAATATTATTGGTGAAGTCTTTAAGCACTGGCCCTCATCTCATAATAATCTAAATAATTCAATGCAGTATATATATAGGTCTGTTTTATCTTTATTCTATCTTTCCCTCTTCCTTCTTTTCTCTTCCTCTTTCTCTTCTCTTTCTCTTTTTTGCCCGAGGTGGGGGTGTTGTTTGTTTGTTTCATAAAAGATTTGCTTTTCTGCCATTTCTTAGCCCCCTCTTTGTATATTTGTCTTTGTCTCTAAATTGGCATTTATTTTTAGTTGCACTAATTGCTATCTCCCTAAACTGTTCTCTCTCTATGCCTCCTCACCCCCCCCCCATCTGAATTTCTTACTGATTCATTCTCACTAGTGAATACTTTCCTTTATATCTGCTTTTCTAAACCACACATTCCTCTCATTCCATTCTTTCAACTAAACTGATATTTTATTAAGTGTATACAGGCTATAATAGGTGCTGGAGGGGACAGAAAAAATGAGTAAGAAATGGTCCCTGTGCTCATGCTGCTTCCAGTTACCTGGGGAAATGAGATGGAACTAACTCATGAATTCCTTTCTTATTTCCTCTTTTTTCTATTTTTTTTTTTTTTTTTTTTTTTTTTTTTTTTTGTCATTTCACTCAACTCTGCATCTGCTGTCCTGCCTGATTTCCCCCAGTCAAGATGCCGCTCCCAAGATAAACTCATCACTTCTAAAACTACCAGGCAGCTCACTCAGGCCTTATTGACTCCACCTCCCTCAGCCTCCTCTCCCCTTGACCAGAGGGCCAAACTCCTCCCAATATCTTTCTTTGTAAAGGGCAGAAGTTGGACTTTCAGCTCTCTTCACTCTGCATTTGATGGCCTTCCTAGTTTTTTTTTGTTTGTTTGTTTTAAACAAGTAATTTTATTCTATTTTTCAAGTTATAATATAATTTTACTTTTAAAATAATTTATTTTTAAGTATTTTTCCGTGGTTACATGATTCATGCTCTCTCCCTCCCCTCTTCCAGAGCTGACAAGCAATTCTACTGGGTTATACATGTATTATCACTCAAAACCTTTTTCCATATTATTCCATATTATTCAGTTTTATAAAAGAGTAATCTTTTAAAACCAAACCCCCAAATTATATACCTGTATAAACAAGTGATAAATCATGTTTTTCTTCTGCATTTCTACTCCCACAGTTCTTTCCCTCAATGTAGATAGCGTTCTTTCTCAAAAGTCCCTCAGGATTCTCCTGGATCACTGCATTGCTGCTAGTAGAAAAGTCTATTATATTTGATCATTCCACAGTGTTTCAGTTTCTGTGAACAATGTTCTCTTGGTTCAGCTCATTTCACTCTGCATCAGTTCATGGAGGTCTTTCCAGTTCATGCAGAAAATTGTACTGGTTTCAGTGTATAACTGGTTTCAGTGGTGGTGATGTTGTGTAAACTGAAGTCCACAATACCCACAAGTCCCAGTTTTAGTCTCTTTGTCCAAGTTTATATATACTTTTGGATGACCCAGAGCTCCTCCTCCACCATCACATGATATCACTCGACTTTCCACTTTGCTTACTGGTTGCTCTGCTATCAAATCAATTGCAAAGTTTTCATTTACCTCTTTCTGGCGACCAACAAAGCGAATCCTCCTGTAATCATCTTCATCATAAACCTGGCCTGTGTGGGTAATTTTCTCCCCCGTGGGCGACACCTGCACACCAAAACATCTGGCAGCCACAGGGAAGCCCCGGCTGCAGCCCAGAAGGCGGCCGAAGGTCACAAACGCCACCGCCGCAGACGCCGCCATCTTTCCCGGGATCCCTTCCTAGTTTTAAGATGCCTTCACATGGGAGACCTCTTGAGGTTCTCCCCACTCTTTTCCTACCTCCTGTTATGTGTTATTCCCCATCAATGGACAGTAAGCTACTTAAGGGTAAGGACTGTCATTCTTTTCCTTAATTGTATCTCTCAAGACTTAGCACAGTGCCTGGAACACAGTAGACAAATAACAAATGTTTATTGAATTGAATTTCTCTAACCTAACATTTTCCTTCAGCCACTATTTCCCATTCCTCTCTATTTCTTTCTCTTGAAATGTCATGTTTACTTAATGTACATCAAAGTACTCTTCCCAAGTGCTATATGTTATTTTTACTATAGAGGCATGGGGGAAAAAGAGTCATAGATCATTAGAGCTAGAAAATAGAGATCAATCCCAAAAAGACATGACTTTATAAATGAGGAAATTAAAATATACACAGACATCATTCTTTCCCTCATCCTGTGCCACCAGTGCCTCCCTGACCCTTGGTTGTGGGGTTCAGGTAGGGAAAAGCATACGAAAAATTTTAATAATAATAATAGCTAATACTTACATAACACTTTAAGGCTAATACTTTACATACATTTGGAGCTTCACAACATTCTTGCAAGACAGGTATAATTATTCTTCCCATTTTCTAGATGAAAAAACTGAAGTTGAGAAAAATTAAGTCACTTGCCCATAGTCATATAGCTAGGAGGAGGCTAGAGAAGGCTTTGAATTCATGCCTCCCTAACTGCAAAGTCAATGTTCTATCCATTACACTAAGCTGCCTAGATTTCAGAATTCAAAAGTAACCTACTAACCTCCCTTATGGTTGTTAACCCTTATTCAGTTGCAACTAGGAATCGAGCAGACCAGTGATGGCAAATCTTTTAGAGACCAAGTGCCCAAACTGTAACCATCACACAACAATTGAGCCACCCACCCACCCTTACCCACACAGGGAAGGGAGGAAGTGCTCCCATTGGGATGCTGGTCAGAAGTACTAGTCATGTGAAAAATGTCCTCAGACATTCTGTGAAGAGGGAGAAGGGAGAAGCCCCTCCAGCACAATCTAGCACATGTTCCATAGGTTCGCCAACATGGGAGTAGACCATGGTTACATTTAAAATATCATTAGAACATAAGTCAAAAGCAAGTTTGGGTTATTGTACTGCAAAGAACTGAAGGACAAGGAGATTGCTACATCCTGAATGAAACCAGTCCGCACATGTCTGAAGCTTTACCTTCTTATGACTCTGTTATCACAAAAGGAAGGATGAGATCAGCTTTTTCCCATCTCCCCCCACATTTTGGTCCTGAAGGACTGATGCTGAGGTGGCCCTATTTTTCCTTTGGTTGTCCTGCCAAGGATGGGACTTAAGTCATTAGACTAGTAAGTGAGGAAACAAAGATACAAATGGTCAGAAAGTAAAAAGACTAAATCCTCACACTTTGTAACCTCTCAGAGGACTTGGAATTCTCCTTTTTCCAAGAGCAGGAGTTTTAAACCCTGGTTACCCTATCTAACCCAGTTCTGAACCAGATAATTACATTCTCATAATGATGACAAGTAATTTTATATTATATATTTTCTCCTGAAAGCTGTTCCACATACCCAATTACTAGTAATCTTAAAAGAGGAAATAAAGAAACAGACAAAGGAGTGTAAAAAACTAAGTTAAGAGAGTTTATTTTTAAAGTGGTAGCCAGCTCCACCCTACCCAATCCTGAAGAAACCTAATTTGGGATACCATAGTGTCTACCCACTGCAATAAGAACCGTGGAATGTTAGAGCTAGGAGGGGCCTCATAGCTCTTATAGTCTAAGCATCTTATTTTACAGACAATGAAACTGAGGATTAAATAGTTAACATCACTCTCTTATAAAGGAAAAGGAAAATATTACTTCTACAAATACCTTTTCCTGTCTTTCATCTAAATGGGCAGTAAATGTCACAATGGAGAAAACCATCACGGTTTAATATAAACAGGTTTTTTTCTGTTGAATTTTTTTTTGAGTCAAAGCCCATGTTTAGAGTCTAGCTATAAATACCTATTTTATGTGTTAAAAGGTCCAAATGCTAGCCTTCCTTGTGTAATGGAAGGTTTATACTTTGCAGAAGATCAGGCATTCAAACTTCACAGATGGTAAGGGTAAGTAAGGTTTCTCATGCAAAAAAAAAAAAAAAAACCCTTCCTTGAAGATAAAGCTGTTCTAAAAGTTTGCATTACACATTCTGGATTAATTTCATTTAACAAGCATTTATTGCGTACCTACTGGGTGTCCACTATGCTAGGTGCTCCAGCTATAAAGACAAAAACAAAGCACTCTCAGCCATTGAAGAAATTGCATTTTATGGTGGAAAGACAACAAGAAAACACATAAGCAAATACAAAATACATACAAAATAATTCCAATGGGAGAACAATAACAACTAGAGGGAGGGGGTAATTAGAAAAAAGCCTCATGTAGGAAGTGGCTTCTGATCTTCCCTCTGTTAGAACTAAGAATTCCAACAGGTAGAAATATGGCCATAGGATCTTTTATGTAGAACTGGAAGAGACTCTAGAGTCCATTTTGTCCAGTCCTTTCATTTCTTCATTTCAGCCCTTACCTCCTGTCCTAGAATAAATACTGTGATATTGGTTCCAAGGCAGAAGAGTGGTGAGGGCTAGGCAATGGGGGTGAAGTGACTTTCCTAGGGTCACACAGCTAGGAAGTGTTTGAGATCACATTTGAACACAGGACCTCCCATCTCTGGGCCTGGCTCTCAATCCACTGAGCCACCATGCCTTGCTCACTTAGTGGTAGCCAGTGAGGAAAAAAGAAACAAGTATTTAGTAAGAGCCTACTATATGCCAAGCATTGTGCTAAATTTTTTAGAAAATTGTTCCTTTTGGGAGCAGCTAGGTAGCATAGTGGGTAGAACACCTGAGTTGGAGATGAGAAGTCCTGGGTTCAATTGTGGCCTCAGACACTTCCTAGCTTGCAACCCTGGGCAAGTCATTTAATCCCAATTACCCAGCCCTTGCCACTCTTCTTAGAACTGATACTAAGACAAAAGGCAAGGGTTTAAAAATGCTATATAGAAATATAATCTCATCTGATCTTCCCAACAATTCTGTGTGATAATGAGATTAAATCTACCCTGCCCAACTTTAGATTTAATCACCAAAGGTGAGAACATCCCCACTTAACTTACAAGTTGGGAGATCTGTGACCCACGTGTGCTAGAGTGAGTGACAAATCAAAATTTACTGACTGCCTCTTAGGCAGTCCTAAGAAAAGCATCTGTTGTGATTGGAAGGCACAGGAAGTGATGCATAAGAAGCCCCTTTAAAAGAGACCTCAGTGAGTTCAGCTGGGTTCTTCTTGTTTGTGGCTTGGACTTGAAGGAGCTCTGGAGCTGGGACCCTGAGATCTTGGTGAGACTGTTCTTAAATCTTTCTCTTAGAATTACACATGGCGAGTGTAAAGACTAAATCTTCCTGGAATCCAGGGCCTTCCTGCCCTTGGCCTTCAAGGCTGAATCTCTCTTGATTGAGGGCTAATTAGATCTGCCTGGGTTAAACTAGGCAGTGATTCCCAAAGTAGGTGCTACCGCCCCCTGGTGGGTGCTGCAGCGATGTGATGGCCACAGGTGCATTTTGGGGCAGTGAATAACTGTAAGGAGATGGTGATAGTATAGAAGTAAGTAAGCTAAGTAATATTTTTTCTGGAAAGGGGGCTGTAGGCCAAAAGTTTGGGAACCACTGAACTAGGGGATCGGAACAAATTACCTAGTATGTTAGATTACTTATCCTATCTTATCCTCTCTCCCATTTCCTTATTTCCTCTTCCTCTTCTCATTTGTAAATAAACTTCCATACAAGTCAATTTGACTTGAGGTTATTCCTTAATTGGGGATTGATAATTATTCAATTCCCTGGCAACCAAACCTTTTAATATTCACCCAATCAAAACCCCTTTTTACCCCTTACATAACCTGGGAGGTAAAGTCTATTATTACCTTCATTTTACAGTTCAGGAAACTGAGGCAAATAGAGGTGAAGTGAAGCTCAGGGTCACACACCTAGTAAATGTTCATGGCTATTTGAACTCAGGTCTTCCTGATAGCACTACATAACCCAGCTGCCCCTAATAGATGTATATATAGGCTATTTGGGATATCCTCTCTTTTTAGCCTTCACTTTACCTCCCCACCTGGCTAATCTCCAAATGACCCATGAGTTCATGGCTCAATGAACTTCTGTCTCTGTTGTGTCTATTCTTCCTTCTTTCAGATGGCATGGTATGGTTTTGATCCTTCAAGTTCTGAAGGGTTAGAATGGTGAGCCACAGGAGATCTGTGAGCTGGAAATCTACCAGAAACTAGAGAAGTCAAGTCCAGCGTGACCTGTTTGACCCAGCATAGGTTAAAAGCAGATAAGAGGAAGCCACCACAACTCATCCATCAACCATACCAAATTAAGAAGTGAACTAGGGAAGGCAAATGCTATATAGAATCTGCTTTAAGTTTGAACTAATTCTCCTCAAAGACCAGGGTGGTATAGGAGAGAGTGTAGACCACAAATATTGGAAGAATGTTTTTAGTAACTTACATTCTTGCTGTATGTGTGTATTAAATCTCCATCTGTAGAAGCTAACTGATGTTAATTGGTTAAATGAAACTGGGACACTAAGCAGTGGTGACTAATATTAGGAAAGACATACCAGAATGGGAAAATGAATTGATAGAATGAGAAAGATATGCCCAACTCTTAAGGATACTTCTAAAACCCTGAGAGGGAGGTGTAGCCTGCCTCACTCAGGTCCACAGTCTCACTATGCCCTTAAATCCACAAGACCAAAAGAAGAGATGACAAAGAATATGTTCAAGACCTTTGAAACTCCAGCCATATCTGTAGCTATTCAAGTTGTATTTTTTCTTTTTGTCTCTGGATATTATGAATCCTACTGATGGTGTAACTATACTGGTAGGTCCACACCATGCCCGTCTATGAGGGTTTTGCCATCATTCATCTGGATTTGGCTGGCTATGACTTGATAGATTGCATCATGTAGACATGAACAGAAAGAAGGTGTAGCTTCACCACCATTACTAAAAGGGGTATTGTTCATAATATCAAGAAGAAGCTGTATTATGTCGTCCAAGACTTGAACAGAAAATGGCTACTGCTGTCGCTGCTTCTCCTTGAAGAAGAATTTAGAGCATCTGAACACCACTGGCATTGAAGGGTTCTGGTGTTCAGAGGCTTTCTTCCAGTCATCCTTCCTGACCTGGAAATCCTGTGACATTCATAATTTCACTTCTACCTTAAAATGTGAGATTGATATCCAAAAAGATAGATAGATAGATAGATAGATAGATAGATAGATAGATAGATAGATAGATAGATAGATAGATAGATAGATAGATAGATGGATGGATGGATGGATGGATGGATGGATGGATGGATGGATGGATGGATGAAGAGAGAGAGAGAGAGAGAGATAGTATGGTACATGCACCTTGGAATTGGTGACAGAAAGTGAACCAAGATCAGAGCCCTGGCACCTAGCACAATGAAAATTAAGATCACAGCTCCTGCTAAACATAAATACTCAGTGTACATTTGGTGGCTTCATTCTGGCTTCTACCTATAAGTAGAATGGTTCACCAGGCAGGAATATGATGAATCTGGTCCATCCACTGTCCAAGCCAATTCTTCTAAATGGATTATTAGTACATGCATGAGATTTGCTACCTCTGTGTTCACAAAATATAAATTTGCCCTGACAAATATATACTTCATGTTAACTACATGAAAATGGAATAAGAGTTCTTTCAAAAGAAACTTATTGTTGGGGAAATTTGTATGTGATATTAAACAAATATGAGTACTTTTTAGATTGTTCAACCATTACTCATTTGACCTTATATTCAAGAAAGTATTCTGTTCCTTTACATTTTAGCATTATATATATATATGTATATATATATATATACATACACACACACACACATATATATAATTCATGTAAAACCCTGATACAGGTATTACTTGTGGAAGGTGAAACTAATTTCTCCATAGAGAATTACCCTGGAACAATGGCAATAAGGTTCTCTGGCTCATTGACATGTCAGTTTAATAGTTTAATTTCTATGGAAAATCAGATGTTATTTAATATTGTATTGGAAATCCTATTTTAGCAGTAAGAAAAGAAAAAGGAATTAAAGTAGGCAATGAGGAAATTAAGCTGTCATTCTTTACAGATGAGATGATGGTATACTTTGAGGATCCTAGAGAATCAACTAGAAAATTAGATGAAATAATTAACTTTAGTAAAGTTACAGGATACAAAATATTTCCACATAAATCATAAAATTCTATATATTATCAACAAAGTTCAGTGGCAAGAGATAGAAAGAGAAATTCCACTTAAAATCACTGTAGACAAAATTAAAAAGTTGGTAATCTACTTGCCAAGACAGAGGAATTATATGAACACAAATACAAAACATTTTCACACAAATGAAGTCAGATCTAAACAATTGGAAAAATATTGCTTGTGAATAGGGTGAACTAATATAATAAAAATGACAATTGTGCCTAAATTAATTTATTCAGTGCCATACCTATCAAATTACCAAATAATTGTTTAATAGAAATAGAAAAAATAGTAACAAAATTCTTTTGGAAGAACAAAAAGTCAAGAATATCAAAGAAATTAATGGGGGGGAGGGGGGAGAATGTGAAGGAAAGTGGCCTAACAGTACCAAATATTAAACTGTACTATAAAGTAGTAATCATCAAAACAGTCTGGTACTGCCTAAGAAAAAGAATATTAGATATACAATATACACGCGTAAATAGTGATACCATAAGTAAATTAGGAGAACATAGAATCATTTACCTGGCAGATCTATGGAGAAAGGATGAACTTATGACCAAACAAGAGGCAGAAGGCATTATAAGATGTAAAATGAATAATTTTATTATATTAAATTAAAAAGTTTTTGTACAAACAAAACCAATATAACCAAGATTAGAAGGGAAACAACAAACTGGGGGAAAATTTTATAGCAAATTTTGAATCCCTCAAATCTATAAGAACTAAACAAATTTATAAGAATACAAGGCATTCTCCAACTGGTCAAATATAATGAATAAGCAATTTTCAGATGACGACATCAAAGCTATCAATAATCATATGAAAAAATGTTCTAAATCACTCTTGATTAGAGAAATACAAATTAAAACAACTCTGAGGTACCATCTCACAACTACTAGATTGGTCAATATAACATTGTAAAGGAAAGTAATAAATGTTGGAGGGGATGTGGCAAAATTGGGACACCAATGCATTGTTGGTAGAATTGAGAACTGACCCAACCATTCTGGAGAGCAATTTGGAATTAGGCCCCAAGGACTTTATAGTCTATGTATATGTATATATCCTTTGATCTTGTAATACCACTACTGCATCCCAAAGAGATCATAAAAATAAAGGGCCTACTTATACAAAAATATTTATAACAGCTCTTTTTGTGGTGGCAAAGAATTGGAAATTAAATGTTCAATTGAGGTTCAATAAATTGTGGTATATATGTTGATGATAAAATACTCTTGTGATATAAAAAACAGGCAGGATGATTTTAGAAAAAGCTGAAAAGATCTGCACAAACTGATGTAGTATTCTGCAAAATAAGCAGAACTGGGGGAACATTGTACAGCAATATTGTACAGTGATCAACTATGAAAGACCTCGCTACTCTCGGCACTACAATGATCCGAGATAATATTGAAGGACATGTGATGAGGAATGCTATCCACCTCCAGAGAAAGAACTCTTGGAGTAGGGTCAAATCATACTATCTTTCACATCAGTTCATTTACAGTTTTATTTTGGGGCTTTGGTTTTATATGAGTGTGCTCTTACAGGGGCAGGGGAGGGGAGGCAGGGAGACAGTTTGGATCTTATAATTTTGGAAAACATATGTCAAAAATTACTCTTACATATAATTGGGAAAATAAAAAGATCTTTGAATAAAAAATGAAAATCAGATATTAAGAGTATCTGAAAGTCAGATTTCCAGCATCTAGAAGAGCTGACTTTTCTGGAATTTCTCTCCTAAGGCTAAGAATGAATTCATAAATGAGTATATACCCTGATGCTGTCCTAGCAAAAATATATGTTGAATTTAAGCCTTACAAACTACTGCTTTGGTTATTTTTTTTCCTTAACCCTGTTCTCCCTACCCCCCACCCCCACCCCACCTCCATGTCATGGGGTGAAGTTATTCAACTTTATTCTGCCAATAATAAAATCATATATATTCACACAGTTGTATATTTGTGTATCTGGTTAGAGAAATTTTGCATGGTAACTTAATGATTTCACATGACAATAGAAAACCACAATTTGTAAGTCATCCTAAAAACTGAGAATTGTAAATAAGCATAAAATAAACAAAAAATAAGCATCTGAGAAGGGATGTGAATCTGGGTCCTCTGATTCCAGAGCTAGTACTCTTTCTGCCATGCCACACTGATGAGGTAGAACTTTCCAGGTATGGAGGAAAACCTGTGAGAAGGCATGCAGTAGGGATATGGGGATATTCAGGGAACAGCCCATTCTACTTTTTCATAGTTTTCATTTATTAGGATAAGAAGAGGATTAAAGGGGAGGGAATAAGTTGCAAGTAAATTTCTAGATGCTGAAGGGGAGATTAAAGGGAGGTGAGGAGAATCTAAGAGGGTGCTTATCAACTGGAAAATGGCTGAACAAATTTCCAGCACATACCTAGGATGGACTATTATTGTGAAGTAAGAAATGTACAAAAGAAATTCAGAAAATCCTAGGTATCATGCATCTACTTAGGAAAATAAGGAGCAAGGGAAACAATTTATACAAGGACAGCAACATTGTAAAGAAAAACAACTTTGAAAGACTTAACTGTTTAATTATTAGACTAACCATATATCAGTTTTGATGAAGCATGTTACCTACTTCCTGTCATTTCAGTGATGGACTAATGGTGCAGGAGACACATATTTTCAAATGCCACCATTGTGATGATTACTTTTGCTCAACTATGCTACTTTTTGCTACAAAGTTTGTTCTCTCTGTCAAGTTGTTGTTTTTTTATGGCAGTTGAGGGTGAGAGAAGAGAGATTAGCAACAGTGATGCAAAAAAAGAGAATGATTGAAACAATTTTTAAAATGCACACAAGAGAATAGAAGGAAGTACAATAGAGTTTTGAAAGTAAATTCTCCCTATATATATTTTAAAATATGGTTATAAAATGGAGATTTGTGGTTTTACATACAGTCCTCTTTGTGTTCTGCTAGGTATGAAAATTCTTTCTTGGTGTTTAAGTTTAGAATTTAAAATGTTATTTAAAACATTAAAACATAAATGAAACCTATAATTACATACTTGATGAGTTTTTAAATATATCCAGCAGGAAATACTCTTGCACCATCAACTTTTAAGGACAAAAGAAATTTTCTTTGGCGGCAGAGTTCAGTATTATTTGTATTTGTTTAAAAATTGTCAGCTGAAATCATTATTCCTGTCTTGGCAGAGAACTTTTGCACAATTAGGGGAAAAATGCTGAAATCCATTAGGTTTATAGACCCAAAAGATGGAGGAAGAGGGAAAAGAATAGAAAAATCTTAGTCTAAGTAAACAAAAACAAGTTTGCAGCCAATAAGGATGTCAAGGAGAGCTATTGAACAGCATCTAGATCGTTTCAGAGGAGATCTGTGAAGCTTACACCTCTTGAAAGCAGTTATTTATTCCACACTGAAACCTGGTACTCGTCACCTCTTAGTGCCTAAGACATTCCTTGAAATTGTTAAGAAGAGAACAGTGGTATCTAGTTAGCAGTAATGCAGAAAAGATCTCTGAGGATAAAGGCAAAAGATTCCATGTGTAAATCTAGCCATAATTAAAAGTTTGACTGCATTTATCTTAGAAATGGTAAAACCAGAGATTCTGTAATATCATAACATACTCAAGGCATCAGCTTTTAAACATCCAGATACCTATATTTTTTATTCATCCCATCTTTCCACATGACTTTTAGATAAGTAAAATTTCTAATTGAAAAAGTCCTTCTAGTTGGGGCACATATATCCACCTCCTCCCTCCCCACTTCCAACTAGATAGATGTTTGTTTGTTTTTTCTTTACAGGATCACCCTGAATTCCTCTCATCTTGACAAGAAACAGCAGCAAATTTTCTAGATGCGAGCATACCATACTTGACATTAGGGGCTAAGCTGATTTACAGATGTTTTGAAGATGAAAGCTAACAAAATCATCACCTGCTAAATTCTGCTGACCCTTGACTCTGAATTACCCAAGTTGAGTATCAATCAATCATCAAGTATTTAAGTGCCTACCAGGTGACAGGCATTGTGCTACAAACTGGGATATATTACAAATAAAAAAGCAAGGTAGTCCTTGCCCTTCAGCAGCTTGCATTCTGGTAGGACCAAGACATACATTCACAGCCATAGAGAGAGCACATGGAATCATAATAGGGGGAGACAAAAGCCCTAAAAAGCTGTTAGCTTGAGTAGTTCCTAAAAGTACCACATAGTTATGAGTTATGGAAATGCTTCAGATTTTATCCACCAACCAACTAGACCACAGCATCATCTGCCTGCCATTGCTGACCTATTCCTATTCACTAGGATCAGCACCCTACACACATCAGACCTGAGCCCTGTGCCTTCACACTTGAGTCTTCCAAAAATCCAGCCTTCCAGCCCTAGAGAAATTAATATATTCCTCTTTGGAGCTCCTCCCTTAGAACCCACTCTCATCGATTGGTAACTGAGTGTAGGCAAACTAACCCACTTAGTCCACTCTATCTGCTGGCTGACCCTACATAACCATTCTTCAGTTCTATATTCCATTCTGCCAAAGTCTCAAGTGGTCTAACCACTTATGTCTTCTCCCCAATCCTTTCCACATCAGAACAAAGCACCTCTTTCTTATCATTACTCCCCTATGTGTTGTCTTCCCTTATTAGAATGTAGGATTCCAGACAAAAAGGGTGTCTTTTTAAATATTTGTATCCCACACACTTAACAACAGTGCAAGGCATATAGCAAATACTTAAGGTTTTTTTAATCCATTAATTAATTTATTATACCCACCACAGAAAATGCAGAAAGTGCCTAGGATTCACAGGAGCCCATAAACAAATATAGAAACATAAAGCTGTAGCTCACTAAACTGTCCCTATAAGGTAAAGGCACTTTGATGGCTATGCCCCATTCATCTCAGCCCTGCATTATTGGAGAAAGTCATTATAATAGCGGGGATAGCAAGGTCTCCATCTCTTTCCCATACTTATCCCCCCATAACACTACTCAACTGGTACCACCCAAGGCTGGGAAAAGCCCCAGTCTTGTCAGAATCTATCCTTGTAGGCCGCTATGGCAACTATGCTGTGAACTTCTACAAAAACTCTAGTCACTCACCTGTGCTTAGGAAAGAAAAAAGAAGGGCAAAAAAAAAAAAAATTGCCAAGAGTTTGAGGCCAATAACTTCCCTCTCAGGCCAACTGGAAAGCATATGTCCACCTCTGCCCTATTATTATTACTCCTAATGATGGAGAGAAATCCCTTTCAGCCACATAAAGCTCTCCCTCCCCGTCAAGAATCCAGTGAGGTATGTCACACCATAACTCCCGTTCCCTCACTGCTGCATTTTGGGTCTGGAAATCCAAGAATGTCCCCCTTATTTCTTAATTACAAATGTTTTCTAGTCACAGGTCAGACAATTAAGGGGCAGAGTGGATACAGTGCAGGTCTGGAGTTAAGAAGATTCATCTTCTTGAGTTCAAATCTTGCTTCAGACACTACCCTCTCTGATCCTGGACAAGTCACTTAACCCTATTTGCCTCCATTTCCCCATCGATAAAATGAGCTAGAGAAGTAAATGGCAAACCATTTCAGGATCTTGGCCAAGAACACCTCAAATGGGGTTACAAAGAGTCAGACACAACTGAATAACAACTATGGAATGGTAAGGAGGCATGAGATGGGGTAGTAAGTAGGCTAGTTTGGCTTAACCTAGATCAAGTGAAAGGATTATTTGTGGGGTAGTTCAGAATTCTTGAGGTAGAGAGGTACTCCATGCAAACCACTCTTGGTCAAGAGAACCCCAAATGTGGTCACAAAGAATTGGACACAACTGAAAAACAACTGAACAACAGCTGAAAAGTTACAAGTGGCTTGAAATCATGAGCATAAGAAAATCACTAAATGGCATTCCAGAGTCAAACTAAAGATTATGTGATAACAGCAGCATATTTTCACAAGAAAAGTCTCATGTTACGAACTTAACCCCTAAAGTCAGGTGCAAATCATTTTTTTTTACCTTTTCTGCCCAATTATTTTTAAGAACCTTTTTTTTACTGAAGGTCTTTGCTTCTTAATTTATTTCTTATTACAACATGTCCTTTCTATTCACTGATATCCAGCAAAATTTTACCTGGTTACTTAATCTAGCCAATAATACACCTCAGAACTTTCTGAGCATTAAAAAAACCAAACAGTAAAACCAACCTTCCCCAGAGGATGTCCCAAAACAGGTCTTGGCGCAGCAGAGAGGGAGCACCCACTAAGAGTGCCAAGGTCAATTTAAGTTAGCTACTTGATAGTGAAGAAGAGATCATTTTTACTCCAGAGTATACATGATTTCATCATCAAGAGGTTTCCCTCCATTGCTATAGATAGTAAACCATCTGTACAGGTCCCATGAGGATTAAATGCGATAATGTAGTACTTGCACTCTTAAAGTACTTAGCACAGTGCTTGGCACACAGAAGTTGTATATGAGTGCTTATTCCCTTCCTCCATAATCGTATCCTGTTTGATTCTTGACTAAAGACTTTTATACATACTCCACAGAGGTTCTGTGGTACATGCAGGAAACCTTCCTTCAATTTATATGATGTTTCATAGATACCAGCACAATATTGAGGTTGCCCATGTAGGCAGGCAAATGACAAGCATAGTTCTATAAGCCAGGCACTGTGCTGGGATACAAACACAAGCAAAAAGAGAGTCCCTGGCCTCAAAGAACTTGCATTTGAATGAGGAAGCAACAAGTAAAAAGGAAGAGAAAAGCTGGAGTGGGGCGGGGAGAAGCTCCTTCTTTGCAGATGTGGTGGCCTAGGAGTGAAGGCCAGGAATGTCCAGAGCACAGCATGGAGGGAAATATAGTTGGCCACAGTCTGTCCCCAAAATGGAGTCCCTCATTACATTCATGCATCACTAGCTCATTTCTTTTCCGTGTTTCCTTAGTATCTTCTAGCCTATTTCTCTTCTTTCTCATGTGACTGAAGATCTTCAAATTATTTTCCCTCCCAACAATCCTGTAAAGGAGGCTATGCCAATGAGATCCTCATTTTATAGCCTCATAATTGGAGCTGGAAGGTACTTTATGAGAACAAATTCAACCCTTCAATTTGGTACAGTGAGATGTAATGGGCAGTGATGGGCAAACTTTTTAAAGAGGGGGCCAAAGGAAAGGAAATGCTCATCTGTCAGTCTGTCTCTAAGGCAACTCTTGAAGTTTCATTGTATTGTATCCTACTCCTTGTATTCGTCACATTAGGAATAATGTTGAAGCAGGATAGAACATTTCAGGCCCACCTACCCCCACCCCCCATCTGGCCCACAGGCAGTAGTTTGCCCATCACTGGCCTAGAACATAAACCTAGTAACTCTAACATGGAATCTGAACTGAATTTTCTTGACTAAGTTCAGGGCCCTATCCACCATTACCATGCTGACACCATGTCCTGAGAAATGAAGTTATTTTACTATAATTAAATGCTAGGAATCAACTGGAAGTCAGGACTTCTGCTTTCAAGGTCAACAACATTCACTGGCAAAGAGTTTGGCCAGTAGGGTTCCTAAATCACAAATACAATCAGGTTTTCCAAGAAGCTAAGGAAAATAAACAGAAAATTAACATTCTTACTTCCCAAAGTTCTTAAGAGCCCAGAGGCTACCATCAACAGAAGCCTCAATGGGAGAAGAGCTCAGTGGCAGGCCTAAAGGTGCAACAAATATATTTTGGAGAGAATTAATCCACAGTTTCCTATTCATACCCAATAATGTAGTTTAGATTAATTAACTCCAGTAAACACAACTACTTACTCCTGCCCAAAAGGTTCTAGGTTCCCCGACAGCCACTTACTCCTCAATGCAGGCTAATCTTGGGCAAATCATTTCCCCCTTAAGAATACAAACAAAACTGTGGATTCCTAACAGTGTCCCATCATGAAAATTTATTAAATTCCAGTCCTGTGTACTGTCAGATAATCATTTGGTGTCAATAGGCTTTAAAGGCTATCAGTAACTGTGAAAACATGCGAATATCCTTTAATTTCCACAAGTATGACTTCAGTGCCTCATTTTGGCTCTGAGATAATCCTGGGCTCTCCAGGTCCAAAAGGTTTAGAATCTAAGTCTGAGAACATATTGGCCATATAGGAACAAGCCTTCATCACCAGAAATTTGACCACAGCATGACAAATTGTTGTGGCAAGAGCAACTAACAGAGACCATTATCTTCTAACCCACTGGGGCACTATGATTTGTGTCAATGAAAGGATTACCCATGTCAACAGAAATTACAGGTCCATGTAGTTTTGAAGTTTGTTTTAGTCAGTCAATAAGCATTTTTAAGCACCTACCATGTGCCAGGCACTGCTGTGGATACAAAAAGAGGCTAAAGATAGTCTCAAGGAGCTCTCCATCACAATCTAATGGGAGGGAGACAGTTGGGTGGCTCAGAGGATTGAGAGCCAGGCCTAGAGACTGGAGGTCCTAGGTTCAAACCTGACCTCAGACACTTCCTAGCTGTATAACTCTGAGCAAGTCACTTAACCCTCATTGCCTACCCTTACTGCTCTTTTGTCTTGGAACCAATACAAAGTATTGATTCTAAGATGGAAAGTAAGGGTTTAAGAAAACAAAAATTTAACGGGAAGACAACAGGCAAGGAAACTATGTGCAAACAAGCTGGCTACAAGATAAATAGGAAATAAGAGACAGTGAACACCAAAGGGTTGTATATCCAATCCTGGATATACAACAAGGAACCCCTGGAGAGGAGAGGGGGAGAGAGAGACAGAGAAAGACAGAGACAGCCAGAGTAGCAGAGACAAGAGAGACTGACCTGAGTTTTAGAAAAATCACTGCCAATTTAGGGGAAGACTTGTGGCAGGTGAACCAACCAGCAGGATAGGCTATTGCAATGGTCCAGGCATGAGGAAATGATGGCCTCTGCAGGTTGATAGTAGTATTAGAAAAGAGAAGGGTGTAAATTTGATGTCCCCATTTAAACTAGGTTTATGCTGGAGCCAGTGGCTCCTCCTGGTTCCCAACTAGTACAGTTTATACTTGTCAGTGTTATACCCTCTATATGAAATGTATGTGTTATACATCCCATACTTACCCCAAGGTGGCCTCACCTCTCTTTGTCAAGGGATGCCAATATTTAAGCACTTATTAAGTGCCTATTATGTACTAGCCATTAGAGATATAAATAGAAAAACAAGTCTCTGGCCTTGTTGAATTATATTGAGGGGGGAAATCATATACATAAAGCATATGCAAAATAAATCTAGGGTCAAGAACACTAGCAGTTGTGGGATAGGTTTCCTATAGATGGCTTCCCTTTGAAGGAAGTTAAGGATTTCATAAGGCAGAGATGAGTAGTGAGTACATTCCAGGAATGAAAAGCAGGACAGTTTGGCTAGATCATGTAGTACTAGGAGAATATAATAAATCTAGAAAAGTAGGATTAAAGGCAGATTGTAAAGAACTTTAAAAGCTAAACCTGAGTTTGTAGTTTGTCCTAAAGGTACTAGGGAGCCACTACAGTTACTTAAGCAGGGGAAGTGTCTATATGAACATTAATATCATGTATAGGAAGATTGAACTGGGATATACTAGAGACAGGGCGATTAAAAAGCCAGCTATGGTCCAATCATTCTGAAAGGCAATTTGGAATTGTGCCCAAAGGGATATAAAATGCATACCCTTTGATCCAGTAATACCAGAGATTTAAAAAAAAAAAAATGGAAAGGACCTGTTTGTACAAAAATATTTATAGTCGCTCTCTTTGTGGTAGTAAAGAATTAGAAACTAAAGGGATGTCCCTCAATTGGGGAAAGGCTGAACAAATTATGAGGAAATTGTGAGGAAAGATGAACAGAATGATTTCAGAAAGAGCTGGAAAGACCTACACGAACTGATGCACACTGAAATGAGCAGAACCAAGAAATCACTGTACACAGTAACATCAATTGTGTGAAACGATCAACTATGATACTAACAGCAATACAATGATCTGCTACTAACAGCAATACAATGATCCAGAATAATTTTGAGGGACTCATGAAAAAGAATACTATCCACTTCCAGAGAAAGAACTGTTGAGGTAAGAATGAGATGAAAGCATATGATCTATCACTTATTTATATGGCTATGTTTTAGGGTTTTGGTTTTATAAGATTATTCACTTATAAAAATGAATAATATGGAAACATGCTTTGTGTGATAATACATGTATAACCCAGATTGAATTGCTTGCCAATTCCAGAAGGGGAGAGGGAGACAATTTGGATTATATAACTTCAGAAAACTCATGTGGAAATTTATTGGAAATATTTTTTAAACGTGGGGGAAAAAATTAAGAGGACTATGGTAATATTCTATGTGATAGATGAGAACTTGACCTAGATGAAGAGGCCACGAATAAAGAGAAGGGGATAGATTGATACAGGGCATTAAAACTAATTAGATGAGAGGAAAGGAGAGAAAAGAGAGAAAGCCTCAGTTGTGAATCTTAGTGACTGGAAAAAAGGTGTGCCCTCAAGAAAACTAGGAAGGGGGAATAGAGTGAGGAGAGATTTCAAGTATGGGGGGCAGGGCTGCGGGATGAATTCTATTTTGGACATAAGTTTGAGATATCTACAGATTATCTCATTTAAGATCTCCAGTAAAGTTGATGACATAGAGCTTGGGGCTGGTTATATGAACTGAGAATCATCAGCATAGAGATGCGAACCCATGGAAACTGATATGGAGACCAAGGACAGGGTCCTCGAATATACCCATATAGAGGGACTAGTCAAGAATAATGAGCAGGCAAAGCATATTAAGGAACTACCAGATAGGTAGGAACAGTGTCACGAAAACCCAAGAACATGCTTTTCTTTTCTTTAAAACCCTTACCTTCTATCTTAGAATCAATATTGTGTATTGGTTCCAAGGCAGAAGAGTGCTAAGGGCTAGGCAATGGGGAGTTAAGTGATCTGCCCAAGACCACACAACTAGGAAGTTGAACTCAGGCTGTCTCTAGACATGGTTCTCTATCTACTGAGCCACCTTCTGCCACCTCACATTTTTCATGTTTATTTCTCACACCTCCCTTCTCCATCCATAGTTAACTGTGATGAATTTTAAAGTGACAAATTCGAAGGAAGGTACAAGGAATTAGGTTACAATTTTAACAATCTGGCTCTTAAAATTAACATAGCTAACATTTAGACAGTACTAAATATACTTATTAAGATTTGTTTCCAGCATATTAAAAATGTTAGATATTAAAGTGTTAGAACTGTACTGAAATACTCATGTACTTCATTTGAAAGGATCTGGAATCTCATTGCAGGTCGTCTTATTTTCTGGCACAGGTCACCATACATCTATTTTTCATCCTGTGTAATTGTTGCTCACGTTTTCTTGTAGATCCTCTATAGAGCTAATGTGCTAGAGGCCTTCAAATCATTTTTACATTTTAATATTTTACACTGTTTACATTTCATGAGTATCAATAAAACATTCAAGCTGTACTCTTGCTTGACATGACTGGCCCGATTTTTTTCCAATAATAAATTTCATCAATGGCATCTGTTTCACAAGAGAACACTCTTGAGTGCAACCCAAATCAGATAAAAATGGGATTAGGAAATATTTAACAAATAAAAACACGGTATAACAGAGATGATACATTTTAAAACCAAGTCAATATGCAGCCCATGGGGATCTTTATGTTCATATTAGTAGCTCTCATTTCTATTTGAGTTTGACACCAAATATTTCTTGCTTAAAACTCTGCAAACATAACTGCAGACTACTTGGATCCATTATTCATTTTCCCAATCCACTGTAGGTCACCAATATAACCAGGAACACAACTGTCTTAAAATCTTTACACTAGGAATAACTTAGGATCATTAAAATAATTAATTTCCAAAATGCAATCCAGCTCATTCTTCCTCCTATTCCATTTTGAGCCCAATTCATTGTACTTACATTTGTTAAGATGTACTAATTTAACAGACTGACTAGCCAAATAGGTAGTATAATCTAGAGGTTAAACTTTTTATCCATTTAGTTTTTCTTGGATTGTTAGTTTAACTGCCATGACCCCGTAAAGTCTGGGGGCTTACTTTAATTGTCATTTATCTTACCAAGAAGAGGTATGACAATCAAGGGTTACACATGTTTGGAATACAAACTCATTTGTAAATCAATATTAAGGAGAATAATGAAAGACTGCTAGCAGTATTGCCTCAAAATAGTCAAGACTTAGAAATGAAAGAAAAGGTCTAGAGCAGAGGTTCTTAATCTTTGTGTTATGGACCCTTTTAAGAAACTGCCTTGAGGACTCCCTAAAGTTTTTAAACACATAAAATTATAAAAGAAACCAGTGATATTGGAATATGGTTTTAAATTTTAAAACATGTTCACAGAAAATTTGGCATGAGATTCACCTGGGCCATATCACCCTATTACAGTGATGGGCAAACTTTTTAAAGAGGGGGCTACAGGAAAGGAAATGCTCATCTGTCAAGTCTATTTCTAAGGCAACTCTTTCAAAGTTTCATTGTATTGTATTCTACTCATTGTATTCGTCAGATTAGGAATAATATTGCATAGCGGATAGAATATTTCAGGGGGCCACATCTGGCCCGCTGGCCATAGTATGCTCATCACTGCCCTAGTAGCATCCACAGATGAATCTGGAGGACAAAATATAGCTGAAATATTTATCAACATTTCCATAATAACCTATTTTCATGAGTGCCAAAGGGCTCTCTCTGCCCCACCACCCTGTACCTTAGTCCACATTGTGCTACAAGATGAAATGGCCAGTATATTGTATATACTTTGCTTTTACTTTGTACAAGTAGAATATAAGATCCTTAAGGGCAAGGACTATTTTTCTTGTCTTTGTACAACAAATGTCTGTTGGAATTAAGTTGGGAAGAGCAACTAACTAAATATATGGTCAAGCACATACTGAAGAAATATGGAAACAACACAATCTTGAAAGGATTAAAGGGTTCATTTTACAAAATTTCAAGGTGAATATATCAAAAAGAAAAAAAAAGGAAAAATCATGTCACTACCACCAAAAAAAAAAAAAGACCACAGAGAAAAGAAAACATCAGTAACTCACATACCTACACTGTCATCTTGACAATTATGAGCTACATTTGAACTGAGGATACTCAGGAGGAAGATACAAGAAAAGAACTGGCAGACTTTTGTAAACAACTTTCCTAGAGCTGATCACATCTTTAGAGTCATATAATTAATCAAAAGGTGAAGAAAATATAAGAGCCTGTTATTTGTTGATTACTTAAAAAAAAAAGGCACTTGACTTGGGAGAGCAAAAGTCTTATAGACTTAAGATTCCTTATAAATGCTACCATCGAGAATTGTTCCTTGACCTTTTAATTACTAAAATAAGGCATAAAACAGGATGTGTGCTTGCTGAGGACTCTGTACCAATCAGCGTTTGCCTTGCATGAAGTCCAAATAGAAGATTCTCTAAGATAAAGAGGTCTCAAGAGTGATCAGATTCCCTCTGTTAATGCAGATCAGCAACTTCAGCTCTTCAATTTTTACTCTTTCAAAGATGCCTGGGACACTGAGAAGTTGTGATCTATGTTAGTTATATGTCACAGATGGGATTTGAATCTAAATCTTCCAGACTTTAACATCAATTTTCTATCCCAATCTACCTCTCTGCATTGATAGAGAACATAAAATAAAATTAAATAATGAAACAACTAAAAAGGCAAACATAAATATCCAGTAAAATGATTTGGCCATTTTGTGACCAAATTTAGAAATTTAGATAATTTGCAATTAGTTTTTTTTCTTTTTAAACCCATACCTTCCATCTTAGGATCAATACTGTATATAGGTTCCAAGGCAGAAGAGCAGTAAGGGCTAGGCAATGAAGGTTAAGTGACTTGTCCAGGGTCACACAGCTAGGAAGTATCTGAGGGCCAGGTTTGAACCTAGGACCTCCCTAGGGCTGGCTCTCAATCCACTGAACCACCCAGCTGCACCCCTCCCCCCAATTAGTTTCAAAGTATAAGTCCGGTTGTAGTCAGCAATTGTCTACAACAAGGTCTTCTGTCTTCTTCAAAGGACCAAATAAATCTAAGGCACGAAGACAGTTCAAAAACAAAATATGGCTATTTTCCAGTGATAAGTATTACTATATATTTCAACTCTGAAAATAAAAACTATACATAAATATACCATCCGGCAGATAACATCTCTGCAAAACTGTTGCCCATTCACAAGAATAAGGCAGACAATTGCATGCATGAAGTCCATGGAACCTAAACACAGCTGCAAGAGCTATATATAGTCAGCTTAGACTTAACAGATTCTTTGTAAGTGTATAATTACTTTCACTTTGCTCTAACAGCTATCCACCAGCAGCACTTCAGTTTTATTCAGGTTTAGTAAATTTAACAAGCTGACTTCAAGGTGGTCAAATAGACTGAATGAATATAGTATACCTCTCCCAAATCCAACATGTCTTAATTTCTAACTTTACAAGTGTCAATGTTTAACTTTTAATTGATATTTCATTTTAAAGTAAAATCAAGTCCTAGCCTACCTGTTCCATACACATAAACCTAAGGTATAGATTTCTGTAAGTCATCTGAAGTAGCATTTAGAAAACTCCCAATTCAGCATATACAATTTTAAAATATAAATTAATATATTACCCTACTGTATGTATAAGCCTTACACCCAAATAGCAATTCCTCAACAAGTGGGATCCAGTCTGTCTAGATTTCAGTTTTCATAAATATTATATTCTGAGTAGAAAATGCTATTCCTAATTCTTATTAAAGTATTTGAATATAATGGCACATTAAAATTTTAAAGTAACTTTTGGCAAATTATGTAAAAATAATTGTCATTTACATGCTAATGCATTTATTTAAAAAGTGATGAGCACAACCTACCTTAATATTTACAATATGATAAGTGACATTCTCAATGGTGATAGAGCAGAATGCTTCATACTTAGCTAATTTACTCATTCAGAATGATTTAGTAATTCAGAGTGAAAAGCATCTCAATTGGTAAAAATGACAGTTATGTTTTAAAAGGTTTTACTTATTTTCTAATACACTGGAAAATTTAAAACAAAAACTAACACAATATTTTCAAGTAGACATCTTCCTTTTTGTTTGTAAACATTAACAAGTGCTATTAAATTATGTGAACATTTTTTTAATACTCAGTGAAGATATTTCCTAAATAATCTTTGCTCTTCAGTTGCTTTTCTCCCTTAGATACTGCAAGGATAAATTTTGAACCCTATGTGGTCCAATTATCTTGACTTCTACATCTTTGTAGTCTAAATCATGACATTTCAGTATATTTGTCTTTTACAATGAAAAAAGTCATATCAAGGGAGGCTGCAAAACTCATTAACCAGAGATTAAATTTTAGTTCACTGACATTAATGGTTCTGCTACATAACACTTATATATGGTATCTAGAAATAAATCCCCCATATAACCTAAAGACATAAAAAGAATAATGAAATACTTAGATTTGAGGGTAAAAATAGGAAGAATTACAAATGACAATACAGAATAAGTCACTTGTCATACAGTCTAGTCTTTATTTAAAGACTTTCTTCAACTGTGATTTACACTTTGGCATAAGTAGACTAGTCATTGAGCTATGAACTGCCAACTGTTGTAGAAATAAAATTGTGGTGGCATGGGGAGTTAGTACTAGTAAATAAATTACCAGAGCAAAAAGAATGGCAAAGCAAAAACATATCACTACAATAAATCTCTACAGAAAGTTGACACAAGGCTTTTTTGTGCGCCAAAGGTAATCTTCATTGATGCTTTTATGAACACTAAAGGAAACAATTTTTAGCTTGAATAGGATGAAGAAAGTAAAAACTCTTTATCACGTAAAGAAACAAATCAGTTAAACTTTTAAACCTGTTATTAGTTTGAAGGCTTGATTTAAAGGGGAGTAGAGGGACTGGAGAAGGTGAAAATGCTATATAACTTGGAAAGCCTTCATGAAATAAAAATCGCTTAATCATTTCCATTAGCTGATCATGAAATTTTGTTCTTCATTCTTCTAGATTAAGGCCAAGGATACTTTACTCATGTGCCCATTTATAGAAGCTGTATCTAAATTATTTTATTAAAATCCTAGAAGACAGTATCAGTACACATTAATGGCGATAGCTAACATGATTAAATATAACTGTTGCTTTAAATTTATTTGGACTCCTAGACTTGGAATTATTTAAAAGAAAAAAGTATTAAAAATTATTTGACAGACTAAAACTAGCTGAGTTATGAGATCTTTTTAAAATCTATAATAAAAAGTTCGATTCTTAAAATTCAGTTAATTCTTTAAATTCCTAACTACAGAGCACAAATGATTCTCACTTGGACATTCTCCGTTTAAAATATAAAAACTTTTTTTTAAAAAGTACTATCCCTCAGGATATTTACCTTAACTGGGTAAATTTTATAACAGAGAAGTATAGGTGCTGACTAGTCAGCTCTTTTCTAACTCCTCCATTTCTGATTTATCAGTTTGGACACAAAAGTCACAACTGGGACACAACTTCAAGTCCTGTGAATTTATAAGGACAAACAGACTAGATTGGCTTAAATGTATAACTAAAAGGAAAAAAATACATTATAGCAACTTTTACTTACAAAAATGCCTATATTAAAGATACATCTTATATACTTTGAAATTTTAACTTGTAAAAATAGCAATATTTCAGTGCAAGTAGTAACTTACTTGACTGTTAAGTGTTATTTCCTAGTTTAGGGGCTTCTGTCTCAAGTGTATTCAGATACACAGATGAAACATTTGCACCCCCTAGCTGTCATATATAATAAAGACAGAATTACCTAGTATACATTCCTGTTCAGCTATAAATTTGAGGCAGTTTTAATCAATTTATCTAGAAAATGGTTCAGAAATAATCCTCAATCTAAAACATTTCATGATTTATCCATTTACACACAGTACACAAACAACCCAGCTTCTGTACAGGTCCATCACATGCAAACCACTGATTAAGACATAAACTTTAAAAATAAAAAATTCACAACTCAGCATACTGTTTCAATCGTAACCCCATTTTCCAAATGGGACATTGAGTAGTTTAAAATAGGATGTTTTTAAACAATCTTATTTTAAAAATTCTTGGATAAAATATTTCTAGACTTAAAACATATCCCCCCAAATTTTCAAAATACTCACTATGCAACTTATAGTAAGCCTGATTATACATTTACAAAGTTTTGAATCAAGGTATTTACATACCAAATAATAGAAAGCAAAAAAAAAAAAAATTTAATGATGTATTTAAATGCATGAATGCATTAAAAATTTATAAAATTAAAATTAAGGCTTTCACTCAATAGTAATTTCTGTTAGCTTACATAATAACCAACTTGGAAAACATCAGTCTTGCAAACCTTCTTGTCAATCTACCACTTTTGGAGCAGTAGAATATATTAAGTATTACCTTCAAGCAGATCACTAAGTCTATGTTTGAACATGCTTTTAAAACATTGTAGTTATTAAATGTTTACAATGTGTAGTTTTAATCTTTATGCAAAAGCCTATATATGACTGCTTAACTTTCATATAAACAGCTACTAAAAATTTGCTTCCTAAATTAAATGCAATACGCTACAATTTCAATAAGAAAAACACTTCTGATATGTGCCTGAATATGGACCACAAAAATCTGTTCAAGTAAATCAGACAGAGTACTGTTCTTTTAGACCATAACATTTTTATATCAAACTTCAGTTTCTTTGGGCATTCAGAAAATAATCAAATGTCCTTAAATTACTTCCAGAGTATGTATTTCTTCTGAATGACAACTGTTTCGGCTGAAACAATATTTGGTCCACCATTAAGAAAAAAGGATTCAAGATTCATGTAGAACTTTTAAGTGATTCGCTGTATTTTCATATCCCCAATTTTTCCTTTTAGAACAGTGATATAAAACAGTGAAGACAGAACACACAAAAAATGGAATGGTAATATAAGAAGCAAAATTCATAACCCATTTCTCTGCTGCTACTATATCAAAATTTGTAGTCAGAATTGTCTTTATTGACTTTATTTTTTGTTTTTGTACACAAAGAAAAATCATGTTCATATCCATCATGAACAAAAACTTAAAAAGGCAGAACTAGAAGACATGTGTGTCCTTCACCAAGCAAAGCTGTGCTAAAGGTTCCAAACATTTCCATTTTAAAAATAAATACTTCCATTTCCCGATGTCTACGTTCCCGTCTTCAGTGTCACTGGAAACTGAAGCCTATCATGAATTACCCTTTTGTTTAAAGAGTCCCAGCTCACTGTGTTTGGTAACTCGCCATGCCATATCCAGCTTGGTTAGGTATTACAGGGGCAGCTTGTCCTTGGGCAGGCTGAGCACCAAATCCACCCATCCAGGCTGCAGATGGAGATTGGCTTTAAAGAAAGAAATATTTCATTTAGAATTTATTTACAATGAAGATATGGAAATTAAATTCTTAGATAACAAAACACTCCCGTATAGCAATATATTTACTACAAAAAATTAAAGCAAATGCTAATAAAAAACACACTTGTTCTACATAGATGTACAGTCATATTCAAAATAGAAAGATCACAAAAGGCCACAAAATCAAAGACAAAAAATAAAGATATTTGGGCTGCATGCCCCACTAACCTACAAAATTTTGTTTAAATGGTGAAACTGCATACCCATTAGTCACATATGAACATAGTTACATGTAAACATTTACTGCTTTGGATACCTTGTACTATATAACCACAGGGTATTGCCTACATAGTATAAAGCCTAAGGGATATTTTGATAGGAAGGCATAGAGTTGTCTGAGACTTTCAGGAAAGATCAACCAGACTGCCTCAGGGTCTCAAGAGAAGGTGACCTCCACTATCCTAGTGGTTTAAAAAAGGAAAAGAAAAAAAAAAAAAAAAAAAAAAAAAAAAAGCAAACAGCTCCTTGTAGGCTTTAGTGAGAGATAGGGAAGGTATTCCTGTCCAAATACAGTTTGGGACTAGATAGCCTCTGAGTTTCCTTCTAATTCTGAGAATCTGAGATACTGAAGGAAATCCAATGTAGTATCAGAGACTAACCCATGGGAGCAAAAAATTACATATTGTACTTGGTATCAGATAAATTTTCCTATTTATTCCACATACAAACTAAAATCTCACCTCAGAACTGCACAAACCTGAGACATTAACATGTAAAAAAAATCTAATAAAATAATGGTTTCACACTAGCTTATAGATGTCATATCATAAGGAAAATCACTTGGATTTATGAGAATACAGATCAAGCTAACTACATACTTAACCACATTTGTTCTAACCACAACTAACGAGATTCTTAAAGCTAACTAAAGTTCCAAAAGCTCCTCTTTATTTGACTAAACTATATTCCTTAAGAACTCAAAAGCAGCTGGATTACAGTGTGAAGACAGCTAAAGTGTAAAGATCTTGGTGACATTTACTTTAACCCTTTCTTGCCCTGACTAAACAGTGACTAATAGTATAAAATAAATCTTGAGAATTTTCAACTTCTTATGATTGGCTTTTATTTGGCACTATTTTACAATGTAGTAAATATAACTAGGAAAAGGGAATCTGCCAAATCATTCATATTTTATGGATTTCAGAAGATACTGTGTGGGGCAATAAGGCTTAAAAAATTCCTCAAATAAAACACATTTCTATAAAGACTTTAATGTTTACTTTCACTACTATTTAACTTGCAATTCAAAAAAGTCAACAAAAATTCCATGGAGATTATTATAAAAACATGAAGAGACAACTTACTCAACTCCAAATCCTTGCTGATTCCATGCTTGCCCATACATTCCATAGGACGGCACTTGCCAGCCATTTGCCATGTATTGTCCATACTGTTGTGGATTTCCATACACCTGGCTCCACTGGCCCCACTGACTGTAGTCCACCTAGGGAAAATAAATACCTTAGATGACATGTAAGAAACAAGTCTTGTTTAGGATTTTGTGAGAAGACAGGAGAAAAGAAAAAGAAAGTATTGAGTAAGGATCCTCATACTATAAGGGCACTGTTGTTATGCAAATTTTAAAAGGTGACCCCTGTGAAGAGATATGAGCACAATTTCAAGTTTATCCTCTTTTTATAGCATAAAAGTATTAGTATGCTTTAGGTTTTTCACCAAAAAGTTATAAATTCCTTCCAGGACACATTTTAACTCACATATTAAAAAAAAACAGTGTGAAATTCATGAATCCAATTACCTGTTGGAAGTTTTTAGTCATATCAGGAGATTCTTTACCCCAATAACACTTAACTACGTGTCCTTCAATTGTCGTACCATTTACTGAAACAATGGCATGGGCTGCGCTTTCATGTGTTGAAAATCTAAGAGATGAAAAATCAAAATGTGAAAACTTTCATTTTAAGGCACTCAGCTGTCAGGCTTTTATGTTTATTGGAAGCTTCATTTTGGATGTGTGGTTTTTAAAAAACTTTGCACAATGAAGCATGCATGCAAAATGATAGCTTACAGATATGGTTCCTGTGTTCTAGGAGGTAAATCCTATGGGCCTATAAAAAGATTCGCATTGCAAAAGAATACTTGCATATGGCATGTTGATATTATGGTGCTAACCAAAAATAACCCAAAGGAATGAATCAAAGGAAATTTTAAAGCAACAAAAATAACTACATGTGGCAACCTTACCTGACAAATGAATAACCCTTTTCAGGAAAAACTCTTATTTCCATAATTTGTCCAAACGGTGAAAATGTCTGTCTCATGAGCTGATCTATAAAAACCAAACCAAACCAAACAAAAAAGACAAAAACCCCCATAACATTTAAAGCAGATTTGTACCATGAAATGGTGTCACACCATGAAATGATGTCAATGGTAGAGAAATACCCACTAGAAAAAGATAAGGAAACAGATCCTACCTGTTAACCCAGAAGCAATTCCTCCACAGTACACAGTACAATTTTTTGGACTTGACTGATTTACCACATCTTCAAATCTCAACTGTTTTGTGCTATCTTTTTACAGAAAGAAAATGGGAAGTTTGTTTTTTATTAGTTGTAAAGTCCTACAAAATTCAGCTTTTGAGAAGTATACATTATTGTTTTTACACAGCATTATTTTGAACTGTTATATTAGCAGGTAAAAATGAATGCAATAATTCTACAAAAATAGACAAAAAGAGGAAAGTATAAATCTTCCTTTCTATATAATTGTAGCACTGTATCTATTCATTCTAATCTAATTAATTTTAATATCACATCAAAAACTATGTGTTCAAAACAAACCTTGTTATTCTCAAGAGCTAGTAAATTTAGGATGAAGCCTAGAATTTTGAGGATAAAGTGATTTAGTTGGTTGGTATTAAAGTCCCAAAATGTGATTCTGTGCTGAAGTCACAAATCAGATCTCAATTAATCTGCTCATGCTATAGCCATGATTCTATAAGGGATCCACAAATCTGACCCCAATTAAAGTCCTCATGCTAAATATATTGTGATCCCTTTACATTTTATAACAGTAATCGTCTTACTTTCTTGTGTACTTTTAGGAGCTGGTGGTTTACGTGTTGCCCAATTGGTTCGGATTTGACGACCTCCCAGCCACTGACCTCCCATATGTACAATTGCATTTTCTGCATCCTAAAAATCCAGAAAGAAAAAAAATAATTAAAAGGCTAAGAAATTTAAAATAATTTATGGCTAGAAAGACAATTACCAGTAAATGTTTCTATTATGAGAAGATGGAATTCTCGAGCTGACAGGATCAAGAAATAGCATCAATATGCTTTAATTTACAGAGTATTCTAAGTAAGTCATAGCAAAACAATCTAGTAAATGGATTAACATTCAAAGTTAATTTCAACTCAAGTGACTAAAAAAAATTTTTATTTAAATATTTCAAAATATTGAGCTGATAATCAAGGAATAGTTTATTCCTAAACAATGACCAAAAAACCAAAAAACCCTGATCCAATAAATTTTTTAAGAAAATACTCCATGGGGGTGGGGTGAGGGTGGAGAGAAGGAGGTTGGGGGGGGTGAAGGGGAAAGTAAGAACATGAATCATGTAACCATGATAACTTTTCTAAAAAATAAAAATTATTTTAAAAAAATTAAATACTCCAGAGCGGTCAAAGTAACAACCTTTCCTCTATCACAAACTTAGAAGTTTCTGTGAATAAAATCTCATATTTAAAGCCAGGTTTTTAATGTAAGTTTCATTTCAGGACATCTAGAGGCAAAACCCATCTTAACAAAGAACTACATTATAACAATCAATGACTTATGACATTTAATACCCCATGACCTATGCACCATAAAGTGCTGTAAAAGAAAAAACTGTCACTAGACACTGGGTTTAATATGCTCAAAATTAAACATAATGGAAGACAACTTTTGTCTCCCATTACAATGCTTTAATATAATGCAAAGATTACAAGTTTCTAAAGCAAAATCTTTATATTTAAAAAAAACCTGTTTCTAAAAATTGATGCCCAAGCCTATTTGGTTTAAATGTCTCAATTTATATTTTGTGGTTAATATAAATGTTTAGGCATTAAAACTTTTTAATAAAAATATTTTAAAATAAAGACTACAGATAAGTCTAATTTTCATTCAAATACTGTAGTGTATTCTTTAAAATCCCCAATTTAAAAAGAGATAACAGATGGGACATGGAAATAATAAAAAGTGTTATATGTAAAGCAAGAAGATAACATAATCCAAGAAAATATGAAAAGGTAAAATTTTCTTATTGTCTTAATGTCAGGGCATTACTAGTAACACTCAAGTGTATTTATTTCAGTCGATGTTACTGTAGCCAAATTTCTAATCTAAAACTATCATACAAAGTACCTATTCTACTCATATTGACATTAAAAAAAAATCTTCCTTATATTTGCCAACTTATTAGTTGTTCCAGCTATATTCAAGCTGGTAGGAGAAGAATGTGCTAATAAGTTCGGAAAAAAAAAATATCAAATACACAACAAATATTTAAGATAGTAGATTATATATCTGGAATATTTAAGGTTTCAGATATATTGGTCAATGATTAAAATTTCTACCAGAAACATAATTTGTTCAAGTTACTTACTAGTTTGTTATAAAATGATACAAAACCATAGCCTTTCGATTTTCCAGTTGCCATGTCTTTAACTACCCGAGCATCCCTGTGAAAAGAAGCACAGCTAAATGAGGGAAATAATTATTACCTTCAAAATAAAAACTAAAAGGAACCACACACACTGTATTGTGAGCATAATTTTATATAAATTTCCAGTTAACCCTAATTAACTATAGCCATTCCTGAACTCTCCCTATTGCTTCTTTACCTGTTAGAAAAAAGCAGTAGGACAAAAACATGTAATAAACATGCAACCTATCAAATACAGCCTATTCTTTCTAAAACTAAATGCTCAACTTTGAAGGTTAAAGGGAACAATAGTTTCCTTTTCTAATATTCTATTGACTAGGGTCCTCTAAGGTTTACTGTTCTATAAATTACTTTAACAATTCTAACTACTTTACCATGCAATCTCTAAATAGTTAAATGTCTTCTGCCTAGTGATACAAAATATATGAAATATTAAAAAATTGAAAAAGAGGAAAAAAATAGGAATTAAAAAGGCATACATGGCCTGTTAACAGATTTCTTTATTTTTCTTGGTCAATTCTCTACCATCATTTTGGAGTTTGGGCAGCTGTAAATTTTGAAAAATTGACATTTTCAGAAATTTAAGAAAGGAGAATAAAAAACTAACAACAATGCTAAGCACACCAGTACGAAAACAACAAATTTACACAGAAATTTTTAGTGAGTAAGTTAAAATGATTGGAAATATAGAACTGCACTGAATATAGAATGTTAAAATGTAAATACTAAAATATGTATATATAAATAATGTATAATAAGAATAAATAGAAAATGAGAAAAAAAATCTACAACTGAGTTCCAGTGTGCACAGTTCCTTGCAGTTAGCCTTCAAGATCCTGTCCATTCTTATGAGCAATTCTGCAAAATAACCAGAATGCTATTACTTTTAATTGTGACTTGGACTTTAGAAAAACTGCAGGTCTCAGGTATAAATAAAGATTGAGAAACAGCAACCTGTATTATTCTTTTTATACTGATTTTTAAAAATAGCATTACTTACCACACTTAGAGATTTAAAAGCAAAGCAAACATCAAAAATAGAAGATTAACAATTAAGTATTTTGGTCCATTAAAATTAAATATACAGAACAACAAAAGCGTAGAGAAATGAACATTGTTGTTCTTAGCTGAATTGTATTCCTGAAAAGCAGTATTAAATGTTCATTAATTTAAATATGTAGAAAATAAATCTACAAAATATCCTGCTTTTAAACAGCAAGACAAGATATACTTTTAACACTTGCAAAAATTTAATTTTCAATACATTTGATCAAAGAATATATTGTGAACTTTGCTCTGTGTTAGAGAAAGATCAAATGGCATTTTCCCATTTCTGGCATAATCATGCATCACCATTAAGAATATCTAGTCATATATCATAATACCTTTGACTCAGACATTTTAATACTAAGAAAATTACAGACTAAATTATAAAAACACAATGTATTCTACATTTAAGCAACAATAATCTCTCCAAGTTCAATATACTAAATTCATAACATAAAACATTCTAAGATTTTACTTTATTACAACCCTTTCCCTCCCCCCTCCCCACAAGCAGTCATATACAGCCTAAATCAGAGTTTCTTTTATCTTTATCTAACACAATTTTCAAAAAATTTACAAAACTTTGGACCTTATGTTAGCATTCATTTATTAACTACTAAACACATTTCTTTAAAGTCAACATACAAAACAATTTTAATTTATAAATATACATTATGCACAGAATCAGTTGAAAACAAGAATCAAGAACTCTAAATACCATATTTGCATTTTAAAGAATAGAACACAAAACAATGCTAACTAGGGAAAGAAAAACTTCAACTCTGAAACAATTCAATCTTATACAATTTTCCTGACACTACTGAGTGAGGTATTGATAATAATACTTACGATATTTTACCAAAAGGAGCAAATGCTGATTTGATATCTTCTGTTGTTATTTCTGGACTCAAATCTCCAACAAATACGTGGAAGTGATCTGGAATCGAAGCATTTTATGATAAAAACACTAAGGAACTTAATTAGTAGAACTCTTCTTTTAGGCCTTAGGTTTGGAGAAAATATGATCAAATTGAGATTCATAAGGCTACCATATTGATCCCTGAGGTGAACAGTAATAGCTACAATATACTTACTAGAGGTATCTTTTTTCTGGCTACTTGGTGTTGTTGCCCAGTTTACTTTGACCTCCTAAAAATAAAGATTACATTTAAGACAATTAGTCATTTCACTGTGAACAACAACTTACTTTTAATTTGGAAGGATTTTTTAAAAATGAAGTTATCAGACTTGAACAAAGCAAAAACATGGTTATGACTTAAGAGCATTCTGTGTTTTAAAAAAATCACCCAAAATTAAAAACCAAAGAATTTTGCATGCAAAGATATGTGTGTGAGATTATTTTTGAAAATCTACAAAATGTTCTTCAAACTTACCTTGCCCAAAATTTTTCTCCCATTCATAGCCGCTAATGCAGCAGCTGCATCTCTGTGTTCATAAAATTCCACAAAGCAATATGGGTCATTGCTTGTATGCTGCAAAACAGAAAATCCAACAGAAGAGTTGACCCTTCTGCTATCGGGTTGCTGAGAAGAAAATCCAGGAAAAAACATTACTGATAGCTAGGAATCTTAAAAGTGAAGACTGCAAATAGTTTATGAAGCCTAACATTTTAAAAGATAAACTCTAATTTAAGCTTAATAATAAGCAAAGTAGTATAGTATTTATAAAGGACTCTAAAAAGGACTATAATAGCATGACTATGTTAAATTCAAATGATCAGAATGTGGTATAATAGTTTTGTAACTTTCTAATATTTTAACTTTATATCAAAAAGTACTTCTGATATTGGTACTAATAAACTAAGAATAGTGTTCCTTATTAAAATTATTAGTTCCTACCAAAGTACTTCAGCATTTATCATCAGTGTTAGTTAAAAACATTGGACCAATGATTAACAGGTAATTAATCATAAACTAATTAATAAGAAATATATAAAATCCAATTTCTAGAAGTGAACTATTTCAGAGACTTTCTATTTTGCTGATAATGTTCAAGACATAGAATTAAGTACACCAAATCTGCAATGATGTTCCATATATAATTGGATGCAGGAAGGTAGTGCTGAACTACCTGAAGAGGGTGGTGTCAAAGAGACTCCAGTGATAGTCCCAGCTCTAAGACTAACTTCCAAGGTATCTTTGGACAAGTCATTTGGCTTCCTACTTTTCAGTTTCCTCATCTATAAAATGAGGGGGTTGTACTAGATGATTTCTAAAGGCTCTTCTAACACCAAAAGTTAGGCCAAAAAGAACCTGAAATTCAGAATAGAAGAGTAAGGATCACTGATTACCAGTGCTTCCTCTACTCTACATTTATCTGAAAGGTATGAGCTGTACTCATGCATTACTCTTTTGCATCTTCTGGAGTTTCATGAATATATATATATATATAAAAAAACAATAAAATTATAAAGCGGGCCTTTTCTTTCTGACTTTTGTCAGTACTATGGGTTATTTCTTATGGTATTAGTAGACTGGATTATAGTTGTTTTGGGTTTTTTTTTGCAAGAGAAAAAAATTAAGAAAAAAAGAAACAAAGTCCGAGATTTCTAGTACCTACTAATTTACAATTTCTCTAAGATTGAACCTTCCTAGAATTTCACAAATCTACTATTTCAGAGATCCTCCCCAAAAGAAGCTGAGGTCTATTTATTAGCTTTAAATTAGATCTGTCAAATTCTCAAGTGCTTTATGAAAATGCAAATAATGTTTAAGACGTGTACAATTAAAACATTACAAAAACTGTTACTATAACAGTTTCAAAATTAGATTCTAAGTTAATTCATAATTATACACATATATATAATACACATGATCAAAATCTCCTCTGTTCATTATTAGTACCATTGAGAGAATTAGTGCATTTGTTTCAAGTTGGACTGAAGGAGACCAAAATACCAGCAAAATAAGAATCTTTTAACAACTATTTTTTTGTGACTGGGAAAATTTCAGTGAAGTAATCCAAAAATGGGTCTCAAACAACCAGGAGATGTTTAATTAGGAACAGAGAAGTGTGATTATTAGCTCTGACAAAAAACACTAGGTTGTCACACAAAACAAAATTATATTGTTGGAATAGTGTCAATGTTATTTTTACTTGTGGATACTGAGAGAATAATTTAAGTCTTAAAACAAATTTAAACGCATTTTTAATTGAGCTAATTAACAAAATACTAATAACATTTATAAAAGAAAAGGCTAACAATAGAGATTATGGAGTTAAAATTCTATGGGCATGTGGTAGGTTTTCCTTCCACTCCCTCCAAAATCTACTAGTAATATTTACTCTTTCATTCTTAATACTATGAAGTACCAGGGTTATCTAGCACAAATCATTAATTATAGAAAAATGTATGGTAGTCTATTTCTGAAAATAGGATTAGAAAGGGAAGAACGATGTCTTTATTATTTATTAAAAAGGGAAAAATTGCTGTAGATTTTTGAAAGCTAAAATCATTAACCTAAATCACAAAATGCCAGAAGACAATTTTAAAAAATTGTTTATATAATTTTTTTAAAAATTTAAGTTTTTTTTTAATCACATTAACCAACTTCTTATTTCATGTTTTAGTGCCTATAGTGTGCTAGGTGTTCTAAGATATGCACTCTAGGAATTGGCATTTTAAATACTTATTGTATCATGCAAAACTGATATATTGTGTCTAGTTAACGAAATGGTTCAAATCTACTTTGTAATGTACAGTACCTTCTCAAAATTAATTTAAGATTTCAACAGAAAAATAAGATTTTTAATGCTTTAAAATAAATTTCAAAAGTGAAATAAATTACTGATTGTTCAAGGACCTTTGGATTCTTCCACTTCTTACAGCTCTAAAACTTTAAGGGCATCACTAAGTAACACTAGAAATAACAATAGTGAATTGTTTCCTTTACACTTGTTAGTGATGTCAACAATTACTGCTAGATGATGAGAATTCCAAATTTGGAAGACAAAAGGAGATTGGGATTATACAACTTAACCTATTTCAATCCAAATGAATATAGCAGAGAATATAGGTGTTTAAAAAAATATTAACAAAAAGACAAAAAAACAATGAAAGGAAATACCAACTATAATCTGTTCCAGATATTTTTCTGGTAATTTCTTTCAAGTATAAAATTAAATTTCAACTTTTAAAAGTGTAGCTACTGGCTAGTCATTTAATGTTTACTAAACAACCATAAAATGCATTGTATAAGTATTAAATATACCACAATTTCACATGGTTACATACTAGGACTCTTTAGCTTCATGTTTTTGCTTAATTAGTAACATTTTTACTTTCAAATAACTTCACCCAGATTTTCAACATGAGCAGCTGCAATACTGAAAACATCTTTTAACATTCAGCATCTTCTGAAAATAGCCTTGTAATTTAAATGAAACCTATTCAAACATAGTTTGACTAAAGAATCTTAAGTATCAGAACCAATTTAGTCAAACTTGAACCTCCCTGTAACAGTTCTTATTCCAAGAGCTTTCTGAAAAAATCTTAATCTATTACCATATACCACCCACTGGATTTTAAAAATTAAAACCCATTCATGTCACATTTTATTGGGAAGATCTTACCTCTGTTATCATTTTACAGCTTTTACATGGTCCAATTTGACTGAATAACTGAAGAATAAGGACTTCTGTCACATCCCTGGAGAGATTACCTACATAGCTATATAAGAGGGGGACAAATATAAACATTTTCACATATATTATCTTCTTAATTGACATCAACAAGTTTTTTAGATAATTTACAGTATTTCATTATCTTGATAAAATCTCAAGTTTCTTAATGTTGGGCCTTATTCTACAAATAAAATGTGAATATTTACTTTTTTTATAAGCATGGCAATATTTTCTGCCCCTGAAGTAATTTTTAGGAACTTCAAGATGCAACTTCAAGTTGTGACCTTATATTTAATATAACTATAATTATTTCAGTTCTTTTCCATATGCATAAGTCTTTTATTTTCTATAGCATGGGGGGGGGGGGCGCCTGCAAACCTTCCAAACTAATATCTGTATTATAGACATCCCTAAAATAACTCAAAATAGTCATTTGTATTATGAACACAGACATCCAACAATTAAGATGTTTAAAAAAATAAAAGGGAATAAGTTATAAGGTGAGTCTATCTTAATCACTAATATGCATTTTAGGTGAACCCCAATATAAATACATATACATTCACCTATATATGCATACCAATGTCAATGAAGACTTGGGGGGATAGGAAAATGAAATTATGAATCTGGAAAATAAATTTTAGGTTTTAAATAGTTTTGATTTTGTATTTAACTAGACTATGATTCATACAAGGAAAACCTAGCTAAGTCAAAAAAAAGTTCCTTTACCATATTATACATCTTTATATAGTCACTTCATTTTATTTATCTAGCTATACTTCTTGCCTAGCTATACTCTGAATCACAATCCTTACTAAAATACTGTTCTGAACATAGTAAATTTGAATGTTAATTTTCCTAAAGTCAAATATATACCTTTGGTGGTGGGATGGGAAGGAGAGAAGGAATGGGGGAGAGGGAAGATCCTAGGAAATCCAGAGAAACAAAAAGGTAGACTAATATGCCCTCTGTAATGGATTTTTAAAAGTGCTTTACCTCCAGAATTTATAAGCCTTCTAGAATTCACTTACTGTGTGTTAAAGATGGCCACTCTTTCATAAAAAAACAAAGAACTCAAATGTAAAAAAGCCTTCAGTCATATAAACAAAACAATATAGATAAAATATCAACATGCTTATTTAGCTTTCCAGAAGAAACAATGAGTTGTATTATCAGTGTAATATACAAAATCTGGAAAACTAGACAAGTATCTGGACAAGAATAAATTCTATACACAAAATTATTAGATAGTTTAAAATCACCTAAATTTTTTTAAATGTAGAAATCCAAAAGAAAAAATGATACAAGACAAAGTAAAAATTAAAAAATATGAACAAGAGAATAAATAAGAATTTTCAGCTGTATTAAAATATTTACAGTAGAAATTACTGATATGCACATTCATAAAAAATAATACTTAAAAGACATTATTTCTAATAATCTCATCCAAAGTTCATTCCAAAACTGATTCCTCAAACATAACATCAGCAACGAACTTTGCTTGATGTCCAATGTGCTAGCCCTATATACAACAATGTCATTCATCTAGCTGAAGACCACATATTGCACTGCTTTTCCTTGCAGCTGTAATGGATTTATGAACTGTTCACATTCATTTGCTTGGAACTACCAACATTTATCTCTGAATGATATGGTTAGTGGCCATGGTTTTCTTCTCTGAAATTACAGGGGCTGTACTGCAACTGAATCTTATAGAAAAACTAGTAGAATTTTCAAGTTAAAAATATGAGACTAGATTTATAATGATTAAACAGATTCTATTACTTTCAACTGGCACAATCTTATAATCAGCAATACAGAAGTATACTTATTAAGGATTAAGTATTAAAAATCCTAAAGAATGATTTAAACTTCTTTTTCTAAATGTTTAAGTAAAATAAACAGCAGTTAACTAGCCTCAAGAGGCTCTGATCACAAAATAAAGTTATCTAAATCTGTTCCTTTTTCAGACCCTTTAGTTCCAAGATAGAGACTTTATGTCTCAATATATAGGTGTAAAGATACATGTACATACACAATAAGAGGTTTTAAAGATTCCTACATGAACAATTGGATAACCCTGTCCATTTCTAGTAATTAAATAGCACTAAATAACAATTTTTAGATCTATTCTTGATATCTCAGAATAGAATATAATTTACAATGTAGACAGCTAATAAAGGTTTCTATATATCAGATTTCTCTGCTTTACTTTTCTTCCCTCAAATGCCTCATTTTATGTGGGAAAATTAACAATCTAGTCCTCACACTGCATATGTTAGTAGTGAACTTTTAGTTTCAAAAAAGACACCACTTGGATCACTCCTGTAACATCAACATCCTAATGTTAAAGAGTAATAAAATATTCTGCTAAATTTTTACCAAAATTTGATTGTCAGTTCTTTCACCTATAACAGCATAACCTTTAAAAAGCCACATAGTAACAAGTATTATGAGGTACTTTTTTGGGGGGTTGTAAAGGTGAATTATGTAGGGTTGGTTTTTGTTGGGGTTTTTTTGGTTACTATTAAAAAAACAAACACACATACCTGTTCTATGCTATTTAGTTTTACAACATGAATTCCTAGAAAAATACTATAGAACCAATCTTAAGACATCTGTAATAGCCAGCTCTCCAGGTCACTTATACTTAAAAAACATATTGTGTAAGAGATACCCTTTTCCTCTATCCACAAAAAATATTGCTGTTTCAATGTGTTCCCCAAACCACTTATTCTGGTTATATGAAATATTAATTGAAAAACAAATTTGGTTACTTGAAGAATCTAAAATACTGGAAAGATTCAACACTGCAAATCCTTGTATTTGAAGAGAAATCAGTTTGCTGGTGAAAACTTCATAGGAATTCCAAAACAAAGTTAGTAAAAGGGAATGCCTGATAAGAAAAAAAAAGGAAGGGCATACCTTAGAGCACTATTTTCTCTTCTAAGGGCAGGAACTGTAGAAATTGAAAGTATTAAACTGAAAAAGGATATTTTTCATCTCTAACAGTTAAAATCCAGTTCAAAATCTAAAGCAAAGTTGTTTATCCATCACAAAATGAACTCCTACATACTATTGCTCTAAGAAAGTTCATCATACTATTTTAAAACATAATTTTACAGCAATAGGATGGTCATTTTTGTGAATAGCTTGGGTCCAGAGAGGACTTAAAGACAAAAGACTGCACAACAAAAGAAAAACTTCTCCTTTGTTCTTAACAAATCCCTGGAAGTCATAAAAAGGGTATCCTTAATTAGATCCCAGGCATGCCACCTATTTATTTCAAGTTTCATTTTAGACCTGTTTCCATAGGCCAGACACAACTATTTTATTCAAAGGTGGGGGGAAGGGTGCTGCAAGTCAGCAACACATACTGTTATGAGTTTTGATATAGTGACTAGGATTTTGTTGTTGTTGAGTCTTGTCTGACTCTTCATGACCCCATTTGGGGTTTTCTTGGCAAAGACACTGGAGTGGTTTGCCATTTCCTTCTCCAGCCAGATGTGAACTCAGGAAGATGAATCTCCCTGACCTCAGGCTCCACACTCTATCTACTCTGCCACCTAGCTGCCCAGACTAGGATATATGATACATATAATGGGGGAATTGATTTGAAAATATAGTCAAATCTTTGACATCTTGAGGTTCTAAAATGGAGTCCTAATAATTTTTTCTATTAATAATATTGCATTTAGATTCTCAGATTTTTAATTCCTTCCTTTTAACTGATTAAATTCTGAGGAAGAGTCAAATTAAAGCTTTCTATTTTTGTTGTCACTCTCATTCAATTAATTAGGTATTTTTCTGAATCCATAATTCCTTTAGAATTTGGCATCTTAGGCAAATGGGGAAATAAGCTAATATGGTAGAAACTACCCTACTATAACAGAGACTTATTATCCATAGATTCAGCATGGTTACCATAGGTCAAAACATATTCCAGCTCTTCCCTGCAAAAAGCTACATACAGTATTAGCCTGCATAATAAAGACTACGAGACAGATGTCTTATCATATTTCCATAACAGCCTTAAAGGAGTTTCCTTGTATTCCATATGGAAAGTTATCTATTGGCAACAAAAATTAATGTCATATGAAGACAACATCAAAAATATGCATTTCAAGTATAGTATGGCAAATATAACACTATTCTCAGAAAAGCAATCCTATAACCACTTTAAGCACTGCAAAATAAATAAATAATACTGTAGGTAATTAATATTTAAAAACCTACCTATTAGCTAACACCACATTGTTTTCTGAAGATAGAACCATATGTCTTAGCTTGTGTGTGTCTGTAGGAAAAAAACCTCACTAGTAACACACAGGCATGTCAGGGTAACAGAGAAGTCTTGGTTAAAGTACATGATTAAAAAGTATATTAACTGCTTGAAAACTTATTCCACAGATCACATGATCAAAGTAATTAGGGCAAAAAGCCAAACAGTACCTAACACATTACTCTTCTTAACATCTTTAAACTTATCACTTGTGCCTGAAAGTATTTTTTTTAAGGAAAAACCCATAAAGTATAATTCAAGAAAAAGGAATTCAAACCAATTCTTTTTTTCTGATACTGATACATATCACAAAAATTTTAACTTATTTTATTTTGAATTTTTATTAATGATTTCTATGATAACATTAAAAAGAAAAATGGAACGAATCCTAATAAGGCAAATATTTCTGTCTATAATGATAACAATTGGGATTTTTAGTAGCTAATACTAATTTGATGAAAGGAATATGATGAATATAAAACACCAAGTAGTTATTACATAAAAGACAGTGTAGTAGGAAGAACAATGGATGAAGTCTGAAGACAGCTAACCACAATAATGTTAGAGAAAGAAAAAGAGATATAGGGCAATCAAACATGTATTGACAAAGATATGGATAGAGTTTACAGGATTTACTTATGTATATATACACATCACATTTGTACATACCTGTAAACAGATAAATCCATGTTTAGGTGAGTGTGAGAGCATGAGATGAGAAAAAGGAATAGAAGGTAGGGATAGAAATAGGTGATATAAAAGAGGTTAGCATATTATGTCTATTGGATAAAGTCTGATGAGAGTTGAGAAAGTAAAAATGTGATGTTGTAAACGTATTATATGGGATGAATGAAAATCCCAGTAATAGCTCTTTCTAAAGGAAAACAGGTTTTGTCTAAAGAGTAATTGGTAAATGTGTCTTTTAAGAAACTACTATTTCTTTAGCACCTGTCATGATGTAATAACATTTCAGACTTTAGACACAATGTAACTTCTAGCTTGTTAAATAAATCCTGGCTAGGGGTTAAACCCAGTTCTCTCAGATACCTCAAGTCAAAGTATACATTACTAACTAAACACTAGTACTTAGATTCAGTAGTAAATGGCAAACTTCAAGATTGCTTCGGTTCTCCTCTTTCTGAAAAGAGAAGACCAAATTGGAAGACAATACAAAATGTTAATACAAAGTTTCCACCAAAAGGAGCCTTTCATTCAAATATTCCATTTGCTTAAATAGGCCCTCATTCTGAAAATCTAAGATGGCAAATACCTCTCCTGTAAAGATGGTGAAACAGTAATTGAAAGTGTTAAATAACATTCAATAGTCACATGAAAATAAGTAGTAAAAAGGGAAATAATTTTCAAATTAAAGTATATTGGTGGGCCACTTACTTTTTTGGTTGGGGTAAACCAATAGGAAGCCAAATGTTCAACTTGCTCGGGTAACCATCTTCCCCCCAACTCCAAAGAAAGTAATTTTCCCATAAGATCATTGGGTCTATTAACAGGGACACTGCCAAGCAAACTCCAATCATGAAAACCAGACATAAATATGAGAGTTGGAATCTGACTCCTAATACTCAAGTAGAGAAATGCAAAGCAGAAAGCTAAGAAAATAAAAGATACCAAACAAAATAAAAGATAACAACTATATTTCCCATTATAAATATTCAGAATAAGTTGATACAAAGAGAAGCAGAAGGGAGAAAGTGCCACAACTAGAGCGAAAGGAGTACAAATGCTGAGTCATCACTTTAGAAAGAAGACAAAATTAAGTCATTTAAAGACGGGAATCATTCATCAGCTTGGGTTTACACGTAAAAAGCAACAGCAAAATAAAAGAAAATGCTAGAGGCATCAAATTAGAAGCTCAGAAAAGACACCCTTTTCATCCAACTCAGAAAGCTTCAGGATAACATACAAATTAAGGGACCAGTGAGAAGAGCAATAAGAGTTCAACAAGTGGCTATCCATTTAGAGGAGGCAGCTTTCCAAGTGAATTGTAGGGGAAAAAAAAGGAAAGGATATGATGCTTGGGTGACAAGTGCATAGAAATGAGGTGATTACTCGAGTCAAGAAAAGCCAGCAGAGGGAGAGGCTATATGTATGGCAGAAATAAGAGTGGAGGGAGAAGGCGCTGTGATTGACACACAAGGTTCTGAATTTGGGGTGCAGGGATTGGAAGGTAATGAGACAGATGCTTCGCTAGCTATCCTCGATGGCCCAGTTCGAGGACTCTACCACCCCTCCTCCCCGCTCCTCACCCTAACTTTGCTCCCATCACCAAACCTCCCCACCCCCCGGGGTCCCCAAGCCTTGTATCCCTTACTCCTAGGATCCCCTACTCTCCCACCCGTGACTCTGAACCGGGGAGGGAAACAAGGAGCGGTGAGTCTCCTGTCAGCCTCAGCCTCTCCGGTGCTGGGGCAAGGGATGCTGAGAAGGGGAAGGGACGGCAGACTCCAGGATAGGGTGGGAGTGGGGGGGGGGGGGAGGTCGATGCCCGGGAGAAGGGTGGAGGCGACGGGGAGGAAGAATGAGGACGTGTCCGCCTCAGCGAAAGGCCGCCGCCCCGGCCCCTGCCCGACCTCGCCCCCTGCCCCTCCGGCCCCCGGGGCCCGGGCCTCGCGGCATCGGGCATCCCCGCCTGCTCGGGTACTCACAGGGTCCGGGGCTGCCCGTCGTCCTCCATCGCGGTGGGTGAGACAGAGAGTTCCCGGACCAGGGGGAGG
>NC_058131.1:632775162-632868884 GCF_016433145.1 Gracilinanus agilis
GAGGGGGGACGACGAGCTCTGGCCGGGGACAGAGGAGAAAGCGCCGAACCCTACTCTCGGACTCTCGCTCTGCCCCCAGCCCGCTCCGGACGCTGCGCTCTAAGCAGGAGGAGCAGGAGGAGGAGGAGGAGGAGGAAGAGGAGGAGGAGGAGAAGGAGGATGGACAAAATGGCCGCCGCCACCAGCTAGGCAGGAAACTGAGCAGTGCGCAGGCGCAGCCCGCCCGCTCGCAGCTTTAACCTAAGATACTGAGGGCAGCGCGCCGGGGCAAAGAAGGTTTCTGAGAGGGAGAAGGTCGGGCTCTGAAGGAGTTCCGTGCCCAGTTACACCTAGTACACTGTTCTCGCTGGATTCGCCGGCTAGTCCCGGCTCAGCCCGCCCAAGAAGGAAGCGACGAAAATGATACTAGAAGGTGGCTGAGATTTCTGGGAATTGTGGTCCTAGAGACAAGCAAAGGAACGCGCTCTTCCCGGGGACTTCTGGGAATTGCAGTCCTGAGTCTCCAACCCGCGCGATCGTCAGGGAGCGACGTGAAGGGATTTCTGGGTAGCGTAGTCCTACGTAAGAACAAGGGTCCGACAGGAAGGGGGAGTCCCTGGAAGACGCGCCGCAGAAAAGCAGAGAAATAAACTGGAGGGGTGGGGGAGGAGGAGAGAAGCTTTCAGAAAATAAACTACAGATCCCAGAAAGATGTGCGCCGTTTCTTCAAGCTTCTTGAGAGTTTGCCTTGGCTGAGCGCCCGGAAAGGCGGAGCCCCCAGTGGGCGGTATCTGGGGCGGAGTTTCCGCTTTCTCCTCCCCTCATCTCCATGGAGTTCCTAAAGCGGTTGAGCGGTTTCGCTTGGCTCGGCGGCAGCTTCGACTTGTAATTACTAGGTCATCGACGAAAGAAAGTTAATCAAAAGTCGTTAATTAGATACTATTGAATCCATCAGACATTTTTTAGGCGTCCGCTTCTTGCAAGACTCTTTCTTCCCCCCTCATCAATGGAAGTACCGGATGCGCCACCCTGGACTTGTGTTCAAGGATCTTCCGTTCTCCCGAAGACGAATGAAGCACACTATGGTGAAGCCAGAGAGAGAAAAAGACAAGTGGAAAGGAAAGAGGAGACCAAAGAAAAATGCTATGGGACACTGGAGAGCGAAGACACGATTTCCAGTTGGGGGAGGGGAAGAAGTTTGAAGAGCTGGGCCTGGACGAGAGAGAACTTAGAAGTGGCAGGTAGAAGAAGGGCCATTCCGTGGACAGGGAATAGCCTAAAGAAAGGCTTGGAGGGAGCCCACTTGTGAGAGCTGGAGGTAAATAGTTTGAGGTAAGTCTGCAAAGGTATTTGGAGCCAAATTGTGGAAGGCCTTGAATGACACTCAGGATCAGAGGTGAATGGACCGCAGAGGCCATCTAGTCCAACCCTTTGGTTTCATTATGTTTTTTAGCCAATGACCTTCGCCTGCCCACCCCCCAGCTTTGAGGAGAAACGGAAAACAAAACCCCTTTTACAGACTTGGGCAACTGATAGAAACTTAGGCCCGGAGTCAGAAGACCTGTACTCAAATCCAATCTCAGACACTACCTAGCTATGTGACCCTGGGGCAAGTCATTTAAACTCTACCTGAGATTCTTCACCTGTAAAATAGGGATAATAACAGAACCTACCTCATAGGGTTGTTGTGAGGATCAAATGATAGCATATTATAAAGCATTTGGCATAGTGTCTGGCACAAAGTAAATGCTTAAAAATGCTTATTCTTGGGGACAGCTAGGTGGCTCAGTGGATTGAGGACCAGGCCTAGAGACAGGAGATCCTGGTTTGAGTTTAGCCTCAAATACTTTCTAACTGTGTGACCTTGGGCTAGTCACTTAATCCCCATTGCCTAGCCCTTACCATTCTTTTGCCTAGGAGCCAATACATAGTATTGATTCCAAGATGGAAGGTAAGGGTTTAAAAAAAATGGTTATTCTTTCCTTCCTTGCTAGTATGAGAGAATACAGGAAGGATAGGATATTGTTGGTTTGTAGAGGATTTGGCTTCTACCAGTAAGGTAAGGAGTTTTATTTGGTAGTCAGTAAAGATGAATGATATGATTATTCTAAAATTAATTTTCCCACCCTTAAAATAATAGCACAAATTTCAATGTGTTGAAATATTATTTTCTTGTATTCAGAATCAGATTCAAATATTTATTAAGAACTTTTTAAGTAGTTCAAAATTTAGGTAAGATGGTACCTGCTCTAGAGGAACTTAGGAGTTAGTGGATGAATAAGTTAGGATCTGTGATTTTTGTCAGTGTGATCATCTTTTCACCAGTTTAGTTCATAACCCCTCAGTGACTTTGCAGTGGATTTTCAGAAGTTTCTGCCAAAAAAAAAATTTACCCTGTGGCCAACCTACTGATGAGTCTTTCTAAACAAGGTAGTTCTTTGGATGACAAATAAAGTCCATCTCTATTTGAAACCTTTTTAGCTTCCTAGGTAGAGTTTGGCATGGCTTTTGAGAATCCTGGATTGCCTCCATGTTATAATAAAGACTTTAAATGTGGAACCTAGAAAGAGTCAGAATTAAAAATCCAGACCCCTGTATGACATTATAGTGAAACAGGCTTGACAATAGGAATTCCTAACTTACAGACCTTTGGTTTCCAGACCTCTCTCCCTTATCTGAAGGACAGCCTTCCTTCCAGACCTCTCCCCAGCTTGAACACCTACCCTGAAGACATCCCCCTATCCTGCTCCCTACTTCCTACCACTCCATAAAAACCCAGTTCAGCACAACTCGTGGTCACACATCAGCCTTTCAATGTGAGACTCTTAGTTTAAACTAAGATAATAAAGTCCCTTTACGTTTTGCATTGTTGATTCAGACTCATTTATGGGGATAATTCTCCAGGCACTTAATAATGAAGGTGACCATCAATATAATATAAGTAAAAACAGTCTGTTTGAAGTCCTAGTGGGAGTAAGTCATGAACAACTCCTATTATCAAAGAAAGCTTCTTGGAGATGATGACTTTTCAGATGGGCTTTAGAGATAAGTAGGAATTTAAGCAGAAGAGAATGAGGACAGCATTTGAAGTTTGGGGAATAGCCTGGGCAATGCATAGTTGAAAGAAAGTACAAGGTAGATATGGGAAAAGAAATATTGAGTTTTCCTTTTTTGGCTAAATCATAGTGTAGGTAGAAGGGAATTGAGTAAAACTAGAAGGGTAAGGTGGTATCTGGTTGTTGAGGTCTCCATTGTGAAGATAAGCAATTTGGATTTTATTTGGTAGGCAATAGGGAACCACTGATTCCTCTAAATCACCAACTTAATCAAGTATAGACAACTTTATGCCGACTACAAACTCCTAGGCCAGTGATGGGCAACCTTTTGAGCTTGGTGTGTCAAAATTTGCCCAAAAAAAGAGCATAACTTGAGTGGTGGGTCACTTCAAGAAAAAAAAACATAATTTCAAGATATAACAAAAATGTATAATTGTAATATATAACTATATTTAATAAATCAAAATAGGTACATTAACATAGGTAGAATTGTCATCTATAGTGCACAGAGTGTCTACATTACACTACAGCAAATGTTTCATCCTCAGGCATGCAGCCCCATACTTCTCTCTATGTCAGCACTCCTATCATAGGTTTGCCATCACTTACCTAGGCTGAACTATTGTCATCATTGGGGAGCACTAGTTCATGAATTGTTCTCCTACTCTTTAGAAAATTTGTTTCTCCCTTGATGTACGCCATATTGTCTTATGTTGTAAGGAACTTTTCAGATATCTGATGATTCTATATTTGGGGCTTATCACTTTCCTGTAGCAGCACTAGTGTAAAGAGTCCCTATGACTTTTCACTGGATAGTGGGACTTAGAACTTGAAGATACTTAAGAGATCATCTACTTCAGGGTTAAATGATTTACCCAAGATCACATAGCTAGTAAGTATCAGGGGCCAATTTTGAACCCAAATCCTCCTGACTCTAGACCTGGAGCTCTGTACTGTGTTGTCTAGCTGCCTACTGGGTCAAGTCTTAACCTCTCCGCTACTTAGTGTTAACTTTGAAAAAACACAACTATTAAATAGTCATAAAAGCCACTCTTTAATCAAGGGAAAAGGGGAACAGGGCTGATTAGGCCTCTAAACAGAGCTGCACCTTATGCAGAGTGAACTCTGCTTTGCTCTGCTCCCTGACCCTCTGGGAGTGACAGGCATTAGATGACAACTCCAAGGAACAAAGGAAATTAGGGAACTTATATACCATTTGGGAAGATCCAGGGGCTGGGAAAGATGATTGACATTATACTGGTAAGGATGGGATTTACAATCAAGCTTGGGAAAGGAATCATAGCCAGAGGCTGGGGTGTAAGGGAAGGCAGCTGCTTACAATGGATACTAAAGGATGGTCCCTGCCCTGGTGTGCCTTCCTGGGAAAGGGTCTTTGATACAATGGGGAAGACTATCCAAGACAAAAGGGTATTTAGCATTTACCCTAGGGTCCATTATTCAGTCTGCAACTTCTAGCCTGAGATTCCCTTCAGGGTGGATTCTCAGGGAACAGGGAATAAGCACAAGCTTTGGGGGGGGTCTCCAACCTACAAGCTATTTCTAAAACTTGGGGTTCATCAGATCTCACTAAGCCACAAGTTTGGGGTCTCTAGATTCCACTTCGACACCCCGCCCCTTTTGGTCAAGACTGAACATCGCTGACCAATGGGTAAAACTCTCAGTAATGGTACAGGTATGGGCGATTGGCACTTGGGCACTCCCCAGTGCCCGGAGCATTGACAGTTGTGCCAGAGAAAGGTAGGTAGCCTACCCTTGGCAAATTTTGACAAACACATTAGCCCACTTCCCCACAAGTCTTTTAAGTCTTTCAAATCCCTGGGTCCTGATGTAATGCCTTTGGCCTCCTCTCTCCTTTGGACTTCTCTGTCCCCTCTCCTGCAGACTTCTCTCTTTGTACAAGACAACTTCATTGCTGCAAGAGAAAACTTAAAAGAGATCTATAAACACATTCTTTAACAGACCTTGATCAACTCCCAACATACTTTACTCACTATAAAGATTATTCTAACCTTACTCTTGACATCCCATATAATTGATTTTATTAGTGTTCATTCTACACCCATTATAAGATTATTTCAACTACATACTCAATCAGAAAAAAAAATTGCCTTACTTTACCAAAATATCATTTAAAAAAGCAATGCTACAAACTATAGAAATATAAAAGCAAAAATAAATCTACATCACAGGTTAATCAGGGCTTGCAAATCTGAAAATAGCCTTTCCTCCATATAGTGACCAACATTAAAATATCACCTAATTCCAAGAAAAATTCTAATTAAATATTCTATGACGGCAATCTCAAAATCATATGAAAAACTATGACAATTTCAACTTCAAAACAATTTTTAAAAGTCTCAAATTAAAATTAACTCCAAAAATTCTCTCAAGATTGAAAATGCTTCTAGATTTCCCTAATTTTAAAACTTCTCATACCTCACCCCCCCTTTGGGGAGGTTGAGATGCTAGGGATTTTCAGAACTGTTCTCATTCACCTTTTAACTACATAACAACTATAATCATGTTTAAATAGCTTAGACTTTTACTCCTATTATTTTGTGGGGAATAAATGTTGCAACTGAGTTAGCTAATGTAACGTCTGTCAATAAAAATTCTTGTGAAAATAATTGTCTTGTTGAGGCAGTAACATGCTATCTCCTTAACCTATTTAGTTTTGGGTACACTTTTCAATTTCCCCAAGTATCTATTCATTGGCAATAAAGGTTCTTTTACCATTGAGCTTAGACCTAGTCTGTAGGTGATTTCAGTAGCATTCCTAGTCACAAAAGTTTCCTTATCTCATTGTTTCCTGCCTTTAGGCTTCAAGATGTATAAACTTCACTCCTACTGGGGAGCTATACAGTGTACTATCTGCACCTTGTTTATTAAAAATGGTGCTTAGACTCTATATATGTATTGCTTCCCCCCTCTTTGACACTTATGTTTTGCCAGGTTTTACTTATGACCTAAATTCTTCCTCCTTTTAAGAAAAGGACCTCTAATCTGCTACCTCATTCACAATGGCAAAAAATTTCTATTTGCCTTCATCATTCCCATATTCTAGGCCTTGCCTTTCTAAGGCTCCATCATATGATTACAGAAAATTGCTAAAACAGGAGAAAAGTGGGAAGTAACTTAAAATGAGGGAGAAAGGCTCCCATAATTTGGAATATTAATGCCATGCATAAGTTGGTAATGATTGGCAGTCACCTGTAGAACTTGACAGAAACTTAGCTGAGCCATTTCTCAGCTTATGACTGTATAAATAACCAATTTTACTCCATAGCATTTTTTACTCCATTTATCTTCCCATACAATTTGCCCTTAGATGGCAATTCTCTCTAACCATGTTCAGGGTTTAAAATTAAGTTATTTTTGGTTATTAATAATTATTTCTAGGCTCCATCATTCCTTTCCTAAATTCTTCTGATAATGCTTTGAGACAAATACGTTCTATAATACTGAACTAGCACTCTGGAATCTGCTGTGAATTCTCAGTTTAACAGATATTACTTTCAAGCCTCTTAACAAAGTAAAATGCTACTATTTTAAACTTTACCTGCTTTAGCTAATATTTGGGGAATAGTTCTCTTCCTTCTAGGTTCTCTTCTTAGAGTCTTTGCTTAAGGTAAGTATAATTCTTAGGGTAAATAAAATGGCAGAGTTTTTGACTGCTACAGAAATTTGAAAGGCCAAATGAAAACAATTAAGAAAGGTGATACTTATCTGTTCCACTGACATCTTGGGGCTCCCTTTGGATTTCTCATAGGTGTCTTCTTCAGAAAATCTTTCAGGGTCAGATTCTGAGCCTTGTCCATGCTTTTGGCTCCTAAGAACTATCTTGAGAGATAATAGTGCTCCAGGGGTTCTGAATAAATTCCCTTTAACAAGCCCTATAGCAAACTGGACCTTAATAAGTTTTAATCACTTCACCCACACTCCAGAACTGGGGTGGTAAAATGCAGGGCATTCCTAGAAATTTCTTAGGAATTTTCCCAGGTGGGGAATTCCTTTCTCTTAATATTGGTCATGTGCCAATCTATCAGAAAAATAATGCTCACAAAATAAATAAATGCCAAATCGGATTAGTTCTTGCCACTCAAAAAGGAAAACTCAGTTCCCTATAGGAACCAGGATTCCCTTGTCTTTTTAAAACAAAAACTTATCCATTGTAATGATTGCACTCTGGAAATTTACCTTAAAAACTCCAAAAATCAGTCTATAGTTCATGATCTCTTTTAAAACTCATAAAACTTCTTTCGACCCAAAACTTTGGTTTACTAAGGAAAAGCTAAAAATTACCTTTAAATCAGAATGCCTATCCAATTCCCTTCTATCTTCTTACTCTGTCCTTGGCTCCAAATTACATTTCTCTCAGCCTGGCCTCAAAAGTCTTCCTTTTGGCCTAAAGCTAAAGCCATTCCTTCAGAGGAAAATTGTTGGTCAGTTTAAAATCCTTCAGTTTCCTTCCCATACAAATCAAAGCCTTTCCCTAACCATGTCTTGTCATTTTACAATGAAACAATGGCAACAAATGAACTGTCTTTACTTCTGAACACACATTAATCAGAAAAACCTTGCTCTCTGGAAACAAATAACAGCTTGACAAAAAAAGTGAAATTACAGCACTCAAATAGCAAAGTTAATATCTAGAACAAATGCATCCCATTTCCAACATTATTAAACCATTAAGTGCACTTGTTATACAATATTTTACACATTATACCAAAACTGGTAAGATAACATTAGAATTTTAAAGTTATTTATTTCTGGACCTCCTTTTGCCTTTTGCGGGATATCCTCATATTCAGATCACCAACTCCTGTCTCTAGCTTTTGGGAGGAATTAACTGTTAACACAACTTTTAGACATTTAGTTTTTTGCTAATATTTAAATCACAAGTATTAAGTATTAAGTGAATCCTTTTAAAAACACATCACAAATACAATATAAGCAAAACCTCAGAATAGAGAAGAAATCCAGAACAAGTTCTTTAAGCTTCTGTGAGAAGCTTTTTTGCAAAAATTTGTAACCATTTAAACTTTAAACCCTTAAACCATGGCATTTCAGTTTGTGAACCAACTTTCTCCATTTAATCGACTTAAATGTACATTCAGGCTCCCACACTCCAGTCAGCTTCCCTTTCAAAGCTTTCAGCCAGCCATTCACGCCTCTGAACTACTCTCCTTGCTCTTCTACTCCAGATATGCTTCACCCACCTTCACATGCAACAACACATACACACTCCAAAACCTAGTCAAACTCGGAGCTTGTAGTGGGTTGAACCAGACTCCATTTTGGCCCATTCACCTTGGGACTGTTTGCAACATATTTACATTTAACTCTCAGATGTATCACTAGGTGGTTCTTCGAGCTGCTGGCTGCTCCCTGCTCCCACCTCCTTGGACCACAGATTTACTGTGCCTCATATCCAGACACTCCCTGGTGGTTCTGGTTCTGCGACGCTGCAGCCCCCTTAATTAAAGAGTGGCTCACTCCCAAATACACACAGTGGAGTCCTTTACTCCAAGAGCCACTTGCCTGGGCCCTCTGCTAACTGGACGTCTTGGGGTCCTTGTTAGCAGTAAGACTCAGGCAGCTGGGACTTCAGATCTCAGTGGGACCTCCATTTGTTAGCTTTGGAAAAACACAGAACTATTAAATAGTCATAAAAGCCACTCTTTAATCAAGGGAAAAGGGGAACAGGGCTGATTAGGCCTCTAAACAGAGCTGCACCTTATGCAGAGTGAACTCTGCTTTGCTCTGCTCCCTGACCCTCTGGGAGTGACAGGCATTAGATGACAACTCCAAGGAACAAAGGAAATTAGGGAACTTATATACCATTTGGGAAGATCCAGGGGCTGAGAAAGATGATTGACATTATACTGGTAAGGATGGGATTTACAATCAAGCTTGGGAAAGGAATCATAGCCAGAGGCTGGGGTGTAAGGGAAGGCAGCTGCTTACAATGGATACTAAAGGATGGTCCCTGCCCAGGTGTGCCTTCCTGGGAAAGGGTCTTTAATATAATGGGGAAGACTATCCTAGACAAAAGGGTATTTAGCATTTACCCTAGGGTCCATTATTCAGTCTGCAACTTCTAGCCTGAGATTCCCTTCAGGGTGGATTCTCAGGGAACAGGGAATAAGCACAAGCTTTGGGGGGGTTTCCAACCTACAAGCTATTTCTAAAACTTGGGGTTCATCAGATCTCACTAAGCCACAAGTTTGGGGTCTCTAGATTCCACTTTGACATTAGTTTCCACCTCATCTAACTCTGTGACCCTGGGCAAGTCACTTAACCCTGGTTGCCTAGTCATTGGCACTCTTCTACCTCAAAATTGGTACAAAGACAGAAGATAAGGGTTTACAAAAAAAATTGACCCAGGTAACACAGGTACCAGGTAGCAGAACCTCATTTCAAACTGAGATCCTATTTCTCAGGCTAAGACTTTTTTCCACAATATCAAATAGATTGATCTCAGAAATAAGAAAATTAGCCCTCAAGCCTTAAGCCTTTAACAACATGAATGCAATTTAAATGATTGAAATAAGTATATAGTTAAGGCAAAAATAATTCAATGTGAGCATAATTATCAACAACTATATCAGAAAATATTTGGGAAAATGTAAGAGGCCAAACTGTTTTTTACCTCAACCTCTATACTGTTGTCAGAAACTAGTGTCAACTTGGAAAAACATAAAACTACTAAAGAAGTCAGCAAAACCAACTCTTTGATCAGGAAAGAGATGGTGTTCAGCCACCACACAGAGTCAAGTACCTAAAAACTACACAGAGCCAAGGGCTCTGGGATTCTGGGAACAGTATCTCTGTGAGCATCACCAAGGGAGATGATTCTCCCAAAAATAATAGAATTTGGGGACTTACATTTTGAAGGACTAAGGACTGGGAAGTATGATTGATTGATTGGCTTTACCATGGCTAAAGGGGAAATGAGAAGTCCAAAGCAAGATTATCAGGGAGAGGCTGATGCTTTATGATGAATACAAAAGGAAAGGGTCCAGCCTAGGGCTGGGCTACCTGGGAGAGGGCTTTAATACAATGGGAGAAACTACTAAAACAAAAAAAGATACTTAACATTTGACTCTATCCACTAGTCCCAGCTAAACTGGGGTCATCAAGTACTTGGAGGTCTATTGTTCAGGCTGGGACTTCCCTTAGGGTGAGTTCTCTGGGGACTGGGACAAACTTGGGATTTCCAAAAAACCCAGTTGACACTATTCAAAATCATATGATAATTTGGGGAAATTGATGATTTGTGGGAACCAGGAGAGTTAAAGGAAAACCTCTATTCTCAAATGCATTCTCAAATGTCTGTGACCTCTAAATTACAAATGAGATGAGAAATTCAATAGTTCAAGGAATGGATTGTTTTGTGACTTGTTTTGAAAAGCTGTTTGCCTTTTGCATTATTATTTAAATTGTTTTTTGTGTAAATTACTTGAGGGTAGGAACCTTCTTTCACACCAGGATCCTGTGGTAGAAAGAATACTGCAAGTAGAGTCAGAAGTTGTGGATTTGAATCTTGATGCTGCAACCTCCTGGCTATGTAACATTTCACAATCATGAAACTTGCCTAATATTCTTTATCTATAAAATGGGCATGATATCTATACTACCTAACTCTTAAGGTTGTTGTAAAGATGAAGTGTTGTGTAATGTATGCAAAGCATTGCATGAATGTCAACTCCTGATTGATATATGTGGCCCCAAAATGTAAACTTACAGCTGTCTTTTCACAAAAGCATTTCAGCTTGTGATAATGGGAGTCTTCCTTCCAGGTCTTCAATATCAGAATAATGGAAGATAGTACTAAGTAGAAACAAATTTTAAAAAAAAATTTTAACTCAGAATTTGCTTGGGTAGTGTGTTTTAATTTTAGGCAAAAAACAGCCTGGAATGAGTTGCATGGCTGCTTATATACATGAAAAGTAGGCAGTTCTGTATGATGCTGTTTTTCATTCTTTGTCCTAGTTATTGCAGACTATTGGTGGTCAGAATATTCTCTTCCTTAAAATGACAATGACAGTAGATTAACATGAGAATTTTAAGTTGATGAAATGAATGGACTTTTTTCATTAGAAAATCCTAAAAAGCTTTGTGTCCTCAGAAAATTATAACTCTCTTTATACCAGTAGAGGGGGGGGGGGGTTGGAGGGTTAGCTCCTTTCTCTTGAAAATCCTGAGGCTTTGCTACTAGCTAGTCTTGAAAGTTATTTGCCTGACTTCAGTTTTTGCATCTCTAAAATAGAATTAGTATCTGTCCTACTGATCTCACAAGATTGTTTTAAAGATCAAAGGATATGTGAAAGAGATTTTTAATAAAGTAATTTTCTACATAAAATATTATATGCTATATAAAATATCCTGCTCCAGTGCCTCATGAATAAAGGCTGTACAAGCAGAATGAACTCTTACAAAGTTCTACCAAGTGGGAAAAGCTTTCAAGTACAGATCCAACCATTTGACTGGCTATGCCAGTTGTTCAAAGACAGAAGTTTGAATCTCCATAATGTTGAGTATGAAATTAATTTCTCAGTCTTAGAAATTCAGATTATACAAAGATATAGAGGTATTATATAGCCTGCATTGGAAACACATACTGATAAAATCTTGAATCCTGGAAGTACTAAAGTATGGATGTATGTTTAGGTGTATTATTGCTGAGGTAAATGATGTTTTTGAACCAGGAATGGGAACCAAAGCCCATTGATAACATGCCATTTTTCCCTCATGGTAGAGCTGGGACAGAAATTGTAATCATTGTCAGAAAAGATTTGTATAAAATGGGTTTTGCTTGTTTTAATTTTTTTACAAGAAAGGATGAGAAATGCTGTATTTTAAAACAAATATCTTCAAAAATGCATTAAAAACAAAACCTAAAGCCCCCAAAATTGAAGCAACATTCACAATTTCGAGTAGATAGACATGGAACTAGAATTCCATTTTCCTGACTTCCAATAAGGATAGATGGTGAAATGAAACGGGATTTTTTTTTCCTTCAGCTTCCAAGTACTAAGTCTAAAAAAGCCCTCTTGGATGTAATTCACAAGAGACCCAGATTATTTTGTTGCAATAAAACTGTTAAAATGGATAAATTAATAAAAATCAGATTTTCAGTCAAAGGGACCTATAATTAAGTTAAGCCTAGCTTTTGTATAGTGAATTAACTTGTGAAAAGTGTTTTCCCAACACAGTAAACAAAGAAAAGAAGTGAGAAAAAGATGAAGGGCGGTAGAGAGTTGTAAAAGAAGCTTCACCCATAATGCCTTTAGCATTGTTGACTTGGAAACAACACAGAACTATTAAATAGTCAAAAAAAAAAACACTCTTTAAGGAAAGGGATAACAAGGCCCTTTTAGGGCTTCTACTCAGAGCTATGCACTACATGCCTATGCAGAATCTGAGGATTGAACTCCAAATGCTCTGGGCCCTGACCCCTGAGAGTGATACCACTAGTTGACAACTCCAAGGAGCCAATAAAGTTGGGAAGCTTAAATACCTTTCTAGGGGAACTTGGGGAATAAGGACCTGAGGGATAGTTGATTTACTTAACAATGGTAACAAAGGGAAATGAGGAGTTCTCCACAGGAATAATAGTGAGGGCTGGTGCCTTACAATGGACCCGAAGGGGAAAAATCCAGCCTAGGGCTGGGCCACCTTGGTAAAGGACCCTGGCCTCAGGGGAGAAACCTTTGGGACAAAAGAGATACTTAACATCTGTTAGGATTAGCCATCCCCCACCTAAACTCTTGCTTTACATTTTTATCTATGTAGATCTTCTATGAATAAAATAAGGTTGATCTGGAGACTCCACTTTTATTTGGAAGGGCAAAATTTATACTGTGTATTGAGGAAGAAAAGAAAATTTTCTCTTAAATCCTTGCACTCTCAAATAGTTCAAAGCCAGAAAACTGATATGGCATGATTAATGAACTCAGCACTAAAGATGCTTTGTCACTTGCTTTGCTGTTGTCCCCTTAAAGAACATGGTGCCTTTCCATCTGTCCTGGAGTAGAAACATATGTATTGCCTCCCTGAATTAGAATGAGTTCTCTGAGAGCAGGGGTTGTAAAAGGGTCCCACAGAAGGTACTTTATCATTTCCCACAAGACTGTGGTTTTTCTTTATTGTGCCCCACCCCCTAAACTGGTATCACCCCACAACTTTATGGCTTCTTTTTATATGTTGACTTCTCCCCACTAGAATGTGAGCTCCTTGAGGACAGGGACTGTCTTTTGCTATTCTTTTGACTCTCTAATAGTTAACAGTGTCTAGTGCCATGATGGTGAACCTATAGCGCATGTACCAAAAAGGGCACACAGAATCTTCTCTGTGGGCATGTGAGCCATGGCCACCAGAAATCATTACTAGAAAGGCAGAGGGACTCAGGGAAGGTGCTTCCCTCTTTTCCACCATGTTGAGGATATTTTTAAATTTCACTTGCCCCTCTAACCAGCAGCCCAATGGGAGTTTCTTCCCCTGTCTGGGTTAAGGGGTGGTAAGCAGCACAAGGTCTGGTGGGGTGGGTGGGACACTGTACACAGTCTCTAAAAGGTTCACCATCACTGGCCTAGTTCATAGCAGACTACTAATAAATATTTATTAACTGACTGAGAGCAGAGGCTATCTTGCTTTTCTATTTGTATCCCCAGCACTTACTACATTATCTTGCACATAAGTTTTGTCATTCATTTATTCATTCATAGATCGTTATAATATTATCTCACTTGATTCTCACATCTCTATAAGATATTATCATTCCTATTTTGCAGATGAAAAATTGAGGTTCAGAGAAGTCAAATTATTTGTCCATGGTTAACAAATCAAGAACTTAATGGGAATTCCTGCTATGAAAGTTCCTATAGTTATACAACCAGTAAGCATAAGAGGTAGGCTCTAAATATAAGTTTCTCTTGATTCCATTTCTAGTGCTCTTTCTACTAGATCATACTGAATCTGTGGATTTTAGTTTCCTAATGTTAACCCAAGTCATAAATGTCATAAATTGCTAGAATCCATCATTTTACACATGAGGAATCTTTGAGGTTCAGGGTAGGTGGGGTTTAGAGGCGGTTGGTAGTTTCTCTCTGAGATCATGTATATAAATTATTTCTCTAAATTTACTCCCAGCTTTAAACTCCTATAGTAGGGCAGCCTGACCCAGGAGGAAGCACTTCAAATTTGGAATAATAAGAATACATCGGGGTTCCAGTCCTAGCCATGTGACTTTGAAAAAGTTATTACTTAGCCTTGAAATTTAATTTCTTTTTATATAAAGTAAAGGAATTCAATTAGATGACTCCTAGTTAAGGTCTTTTTTAGCTTTAAAATCCTATAAACGTAGTCAGGTATTACAATATGCTTCCTGGATATTATGGTGTTTGCTGCCTGAGATACCAAGAGATCAGATAGTTCACAACTGATTTATATCCTTGGGTACTGAAAAAACAGAGGTACTGTGGATAGAGTGCCTGGCCTGGAGTCAGAAAGACCTGAGTTCAAATCCAGCTTTAGATACTTTTTAACTGTGTGAATCTGGATAAGTTCTTGGATCTTGGATCTTGTTTTCCATCTGTAAAATGAACTGAAGAAGGAACTACCCCCGTATTTTTGCCAAGAAAACCCCAAATGGGGTCACAAAGAGTTGGACACAACTGAAACAACTGAACAACTACTGAAAGAGTAGGCAGATGAGATGGTTGGGTCATTGTTTGTGATCTTTGAAAAATCTTGTAGTACAGGGATGTGTTACAGTTAAAATTATCTTGAGAGACTGATTTTGGGATATGATTATACATTTACTGATTACATCATGTTTATTGAGTCCAGTCATAATGATATAGGTCTGTCCTTCTCTGGACCAAGGATGCTCTGAGATTTAAATAGATTTAAGAAGCTTATTATTCAGTCCCTCCTTCCTTGACCATCCCAAGATTTCTTTAATTGGTGATACCTAATTAAGTGTTGGTCCACAAACCTATCCCTCCCTCCCCCTGCCTACAGGTAGGCAGGTCACTGTAGGCAGGAAAAAAACTCTTTTCCTCTTTATTTACTAACCAAATTCTGTTAAAAAAGGAAAGTATTCCTTAAGATTCCCAAGGTTAAAGAAAATGCAAAAAAGCAGCAAACTGGAAGGTTATCTCTGACCCAGATCCCAAAGGCAGGAATACTCTCTAATACAAAGGAATTAATACAGAATATAAAAAGATAAATTCTCACAAGAGGTACAGCCAGCTTGAAGTCAACAAAGTAGGAATGAAAGAATGTTTAACCAATTCCGGGCACAATTCTAGAATGCATGTGGTCAGTGAACCTCTAGAATAGGTGGGTCACAAATAGCCTCAGGTTATAGTAATAAGTAACTGTAGTAGATTGACTTCATTTCTTTTTTGATTGTAATAAATCAGGAGAATGCTGTAGTATAGTTTACCTAAATGTTAACATTCTTTGTCTTTGTTCATTTGTTTTTTATAAGTGAATAATGTGATACGGCCAAGAAAGCTAACGCATCCTTGGCTCTGATGAGAGACATAGTGTCCAAGACTGCAGAGATGATAGTACTGTTTCGCTACCAAAGTCAGACCACATTTGTTATACTGTCATCAGCATCATATTGGGAAGGCTAAAGAAAGTCAAGAAATGGCCATCTAGGATAGTGAAGGACCTTGATGATATAAAAAAGCTCAGTTAAAGGAACTGAGAATGTTGAAGTCTGGAGTTAAAATGTTGCCATAATAGTGAATACATGATAATTGTCTTCAAGGATTTGAAAGGGTTTGATATGGAAAGAGGGGGCAAACTTGTTTTCCTTTGTCAAATCCTGCCATTTCCATCTCCCCAGCATGTCTTGTATCCTCCCCATGAATCACAGAGGCAACACCTTAGTTTTGGCCTTTATCACTTCTCCTGGACTATTATAGTAGTCTTTTAGTTAGTTTCTCTGCCAGAGGTCTCTTCCTTTCCAATCTATTCTACATACAGTTGGCAAAGTGATACATGTCACTGCCCTACTAAATACATTTCCAGAAACTCCCTAATGCCTCTAGGATAAAATGTAAACTATTTGATTTTAAAAACTCTTCTCAACTTGGTATCAACCTCTCTCACTTTGTTTTAATATTTTGTGTATGTACGCATGCACGCATGCACGCACGCACGCACACTATTCTCTTGTCGCACTACCTTCAGCCAAACTGGCCTTATTGTTTTTTACATCATGAAACACACCATTTCATGTTTTCTGTTTTTGCATTGACTGACCCTTGTGCCTAAAATGCAATTCCTTCTTTCTTCTGCTTCACTGAATCCCTTACTGTCTTTAAGACTTAGCCTACCTTCTTACAGTATGAAACCTTTACACACACACTCTGCTTGTGCCTTCTGCCCCAAATTACTTAGCATTTATTTTGTGCGTACTTGTATATGTGCATACTTTCTCCTTTTTAGACTATAAGCTCCTCAGATTTCTTTTCTTTGTGTCACTAGCACCTAGACTAGAACTATGTACCTAGCACATAGAAATAGACATATAATAAATGCTTGTTAATTTATTTGCTGCAGAGAATAGAATTGTTAGCAATTGTTAGACATTTTAAAGAGGCAAATTTAGATTTGATGTAAGGAAAATTTTCCTAATAATTAGAATTATCCAAAAGTAGATTGGGAGATAAACAGGTTTTTCCTTCACTGAAGGTCTAAGGCTAGATGATTACTTTTTGGGTGTTGTTGTTGAAGCAGTTCTTTCTTAGGTACTAGTGAGACTAGATGGGCCTTTGAGAAGTCTCTTCCAATTCTAAGTGTTGTGAAGGAAAGCTGCTTAGGTTGGAGGAGTTTGTAAAACTTGCTTAAAGACTAAAATTAAAACTGTAGATATTGCAGATATGGTTACAATGTGCTTCATATTTCTAAAGTACTTTTCTAAGGATTATAGTCTTTATTTTTGTTGTGTGACCAATTCTTCATGATCCTATTTGGTTTGGGTATTTTCTGGCAAAAATACTGAAGTGGTTTGCCATTTCTTTTTCCAGCTTATTTTACAAATGAGGAAACTGAGGCAAACAGGATTAAGTGACTTGCCTAGGGTCATCCAGCTAGTAAATGTCTGAGGTTAGATTTTAACTCGTCTTCCTAACTCTAGTCCCAGAGCTCTTTATCCGTGGGCCACCTCATTTCCCCATTGTAGTCTTTAGGCCATACAATTCAAGCAACAAGAGTTTTAGTCCATCTGTATACTTACAATATACATTGCAACACTTTAGATATCTGTGATTTTATCAGTGTAGTTGCTTCCTCCATTGATACAAATCACAACATCTTCATAAAATGCCTTTATGAGTTTCATTTCCTGGTTAGTCTAGGCTTCTAGACTAACCTTTCATTATCTTGGAGCAAGAGATTGACAGATATAGGCCAAAAGCAAAAAAAAGGACTCTGTTTAATATTTAATCATAAAATGTTAGAGCCTCAAATCACAGAATCACAGATTTATAGCTAGATGAAATTCCAGCCTCTTTTCTTCCCTTTATAAATTAGGAAACTGAGGCTAGAAGACTTGTCTAAAGTCACACATCAACTTAATGGTCACTACTCAGCTAAAATAGGCCTTCCAATTTCCCAAGACTTTTTCCAAAGCTATAAGCACCCCAAAGGGCTTTACCTGAGGCAGGGAAATTTAAATAGCCTTTGACAGTATTTCTTGCCACTGAGGAGGAAAGTAATATTAGAGGCAGGTGAAAGGAAAAGGGCAGGTGTCATGATGGAAGTGATGGGACTTCTGTTAGAGAAGCAGCTAGATGACTTCCTGAGGTTCCAAGGGTAGAAAACAAAGCCTACTCTAAGACTGCAAGTAGGAAGGAGACCTATCCCTGCCTAGAGGGCCAATTCCCTTGCCAAATAGTGACCCCACAGCTAGATTCAGCAAATCCAAGAGACTGACAGCCAGGCAAGGTTGAAATTAGAATGGACCACCTTATTAAAGGCATTGGTGCTTTGTGGATTCCACAATCTTAATAGTTCTCTATTCTCTGTATGCTATGCTCTGGGAAAAGGGTTGTAGAAGGTTGAAGCACCCTCTGGAGGGGTGAGACAGTGACATCCCTTCAGAGGAATAGCTTTTTCCTTTCTTTCAAAGTTTCGCTTTCCCAGGGAGTGGATTGGAATCAGAGTAGAGTGAACATTGAGGTTAGGTTGTGCCTAAAAGATCTGGAGATGTAGGCAGGGACTTTCAGCTTAAATATTTGTCTAAAGTCATGAGTCAAGGACTGTTTCTCTAGAGAGATCCTATAGGGAGGCCACCTTTCAACAACTTGAACAAGAGAGTGCTGGCTTTGAAGTCAGAATTGGGCTCTAGTATCTGCTCTGACACTATGGGTTTCTCATTCCCTATCTGTTATATGGGGAGGTAGGAAAAGATAGTTTCTAAAGTCCCTTCTAGTTCCAACTGAGTCTGAGATATGGGCTGCATTGATGTCACCACATTGCAGCTTTAATATCAGTAAGCACTGGATGAACCTTTCTCTAGGTCATAGGCAAGTCATTTCCCCTTCCCCGAGCCCTGTTTTCCCTTCTGTAAAATGAGAAGTTAAAACTAAATGCTTCCTAAAGTCCCATCCAGTTTTCACATGATTCTTTGAGAATTTTGGAGGAGATAGCTTCAAGCTTTCTTTTCACTCCCTCCCAAAAACATCTCTGTGTTTACTCTAAGGGTTATCCACTGTTCTTATCCCAAAGGGTGAGCAGCAACCTTGTGTATGTATCTTGGAGTATCTGTCTCTTTTGATGGGGTGATGTCCAGTATTCCTGTCCACCCCAATCCCTTCCTCCCAAATAGAGTACCTTTTGTGCCTCTTGACTTATTCAGCATCTATTGGATGTGGTTTGTGGGGCTTCTTCCAGGTACATACATTCTTACTTAAAGCTCTATTTTTCCAGTATATGCCATGCTGATTTCATCCTTGTGTTTGGACCAATTTCTCTTAGTAGCAAACAAAGCTAATTCATTAATAAGTATTTGCATTAATCAGTACACAGTTAGATCTCTCAATGACTTTCTACCAAAAACTTTAGTGATTCTCCTCCACAGTTTGCAAATTTTGGAAAGCCACATGATACTGTCCCTACAGGATTCATATGGCTTATTTACCAACATCCTGGGATGGAGATAGAAAAGACAGGAAAGAGTGTCACTTCCCCACTATCTCTGCTGCTTGTCTCTAGGCTATTTTGTTTGGCAACCAAAAGTTAAATTCACAGTCTTGCTACTAGAAGATACAAATTGAAAACCCTTTCTCCCAGCTTCCTGTTCAGCTAAGCTCAATATCTGTGAGTCAGCGATTATACTTTGCAGTAAGCTCTGTTTCAAGAACTCAGTAATTAATGATTTGAAAGATATTTTTGGAATCATGCAACCCAGTCCCATTCTTATATTAGAAATTCCATCTGAAATTATTTTTAAATTCTTTAAACAGAGTTTACATGAGCAATTGATGTGATTGGTAATCATGACCTCCCTGTATTCCTAAATTGTGTTTTAAGCTGCTTAGTAAAGTAATGCTTAAGTATCTACCAAAAACTTGTCAGAAAACCAATTAGAGAGATCTGCATGGGATCTGAAAGGCAATTAGCCTCTATTTAAGAATATTGTTATGAGGGACCAGCAAGGTGTCTCAGTGGATTGAGAACCTGGCCTAGAGATAGGAGGTCCTGGATTCAAATTTGACCTCAGCCACTTCCTAGCTGTGTGACCCTGGACAAATCACTTAACTCCATTTTCCTATATTTTACCACTCTTCTGCCTTAGAACCAATATACAGAATTGATTCTAAGAAGGGTTAAAAAAAAAAGAATATTATTGTGAGCAAAGCAGACCAATCTCCAATTTGCTCTTAGCATTTGATGTAAACAAACCCTTATTAATCTATTACTTCAATGGAGCTAGCAAACAAGGGATTGCTGGAAATCCAAGAGAAATGCTGATGCAGTTTCTCCTCTTGATATGTACCTAATGTGATCCTTTCCTTATCTCTTAACACTTTGTACTCCTTTTATACTTTTGGTCTTATTTTATTAGCCTTAGGGAACTCTTTGGCATGGAAGGAACTTTTGTAGAGTGGGCAGAATACCTATTTTGCCTCATAATAATACCTCATAAAAGGTAACTGAGTATCATGGATAGGGGCCACTCTTGTAGAAAAGACCGGGTTCAAGTTCATCTTCTGAAACTAGCAACTTAACCCTGAGGCAGGCAACTAACCCTCTGAACCCAAAGATATATAAACCCAATGAGGAATCTTCCCCACAAGAAAAGAGGAAATTTCCTTGAAATAGGAAGAGAGTAAAGAAGAGGGCAGGAGCCAGAATATATCTCAGGATTATTGTGAGACTCAAACAAGGTCATATCTCTGTGTAAAGTTCTTTGTAAACCTTAAAGCACTATTTAAATGTCAGCTATTATTTTTTTAAACCCTTACCTGCCATCTTAGAATCAAAATTGATTCAAGCCACTAAGCCACCCAGCTATTTCCAGTGTCAACTGTCAATAATCTTGAAACGGATCTGCCAAGATGCCTAATGTGAGCCCTTTGGGGGCAAGAAGACAAGTTTTTTATCTTTATCACAGAAGTACCTAAAACAGTGATTGTCAGAAATAGGCTCTCTTAATAAATGTTTATTGAATTAAAATTTAGATGTTCATTGGTAATTCAAGGTCCTGATCCTAGGGGATGTTTTACTTACATATTATGATAGGACCATCATTCACCAGGGTTTTTCTTTGTCCCCATCCATGCATTAAGCAAGATTTCCCCTAAAAGGCAACAAAGCAAGTATTAATGGGAAAAGGTTCCTTCAAACTCGGCCTCCCCTGGCAGTGTTGAAGCAGGTCCTGGTCACCTCATCTTACCTCCATGGCATTGGCACTCTTCAGACTTGGTGTATGCCTGAAAATTGGCCATCCTTTTCCACATGAGACAAGGGACAGGTTTGAGTCTGTACCAGCCAAGTGTTATCATATCCTTGATGCAGGGCCTTGCTCCTCTGTCTTTGGTCAATTCTGCAATGACCCTATTTGAGGGCTGCATTTCATTCTAACATAGGACCTGAACTAACAGGATGCAGCCAGCCTCAGGCTCTCCACTAATATAACATTTTGTGCCTTTATTGTGTGCACATGTGCTATATAGTAGTAATTGTAGTCTGTACCTAGATTCCTCTATGGTTTTTCTTCTTTCTGCAATCTGTAGAAAGAAGGCTGTCAATTTAATAAATAGAGAATATACTATGTTCTAGCCACCAGGTGGTGCTACCCTCAAGCCACCAGCTTTTGGTGCCCTACCATAGTTTCCTTTGTGATGAGTGCTTAGTTTTCCAGATATGAATAATGTTGCAAACCCTACTATGTAAACAAACCTGTAACAGTCTGATTATGTCACTGCCCTGCTCAAGAACTTTGCATGCCTCCTTGTTGCACCTAAGATCAAAACTTAGCTTGGCATTAAGGCCTCAGAATCTGGCTATATACTCCCTTTCCAGAATTATTGCCTATTACTTCCCTTTAGCTACTCTATTCCAGCCTGCCTGCCCTACTTGTGCTCTTAAGTTAGCATTCCATCTTCAATCTCTGTGCCTTTGCAGAGCCACCTCCCAAGTCTAAAATAGTTTTTCTCCTTAACCTCTGCCTAGCCCCTAGTTTCCTTCAAGCTCCAGCTCATATGCTAGGTAAGTGCTTTTCTATGGAAAGGCTTTCCATTAGTTATTACTGTTTTATGTAATTATATAATTATAAATAATACTCTCAGTTACTAACGTTCTATCCTTCCTGATTAAATTTTTATCTATAAACTTATCTATTTACAAGTTCCTTCTCTTCAATAGAGTTTAGTTCCACAGGGGCAGTCTTAATAATCATAGGACCTAGGCCTACAGCAGTGCATCACACACACACACACACACACACACACACACACACACAGTAGATATTTAATATGTTTTGGGTTGTATCAATCCTATTTTGTGTTTAGCCAGGATAGAGCTTGTCTTTGACTTCTTATCTCTATTTTCATGATACTTTTCCTTCTATTGTATCTTTTTCTCCACTTGCTAAACCTCACTCTTAAGAGGTATATATTTATTTTTTGTTGTTGTTTTAAAACCCTTACTTTCCGTCTTAGAATTGGTACTAAGTATTGATTACAAGACTGAAGAGTGGTAAGGGCCAAGCAGATGGAGTTAAGTAACTTGCCCAGGGTCACAGGGCTACAAAGTGTCTTGAAGCCAGATTTGAACCCATATCCTCCAGACTCTAGGCCTGGCACTCTATCCACTGTGTTTACCTAGCTATCCCTATATATTTACTTGTTAAACCACAATTCTAAAATAATCTATTTTCATTTCTTTCCCAGAATCCAACCCCTGGAATTTCACAGCTAATCCTCTCTATCTTTCCTGAGTGGCTGGCTAAAGGCACCTTCCTAGGCATTTGGCCAAAGCACAGCCTTCCAATCCCACTAGTGAACACCCTGGGATAACCTCTCCCTTAGTTATAAACAAAAGATCATTTTATTCTTGCCTCCCAATGATCCTCACATGGGTACTCACAGTAGTAGTTGAATATTAAATTTGCTTACTTTAGAGATATACCTTATGTATTTCTCAATACAATGATATTTATAAATATTTTGTACTAAAGATGCATAAGAAGTTTAAAACCTTTTATAATGTTTATTTTCCTTTTGGCCAAATTGCACTCTCAACCAAAGGTTAGCCTGGACTTTGTGAATATGTAAATATTTATTTGTAAATATGTAAATATATTTTTGTAATTTTTGTAAATTTGTAAATATATAAATATTGTAAATATGGGCAATTGCCCATATAATGTGATTTGAGAGACCCAAAAGTTGTTTTGTACCTAAAATTCCACATTTTGATTCATTCTCATATCTTCTTCTTTTTAAAATGTAAACTCCTGAAACTTTGTGTAAATTAGTTTGTCACAAGATTTCCTCCCACACAAGTAGATTCTGAATACCTTTGAAGTGGAGGTTAGAAGAGGAAGGTACAGAAAGAAGAAATGAAAGCCCCTTTATCTGCTTGACAATTTTACTATAGTCCAACTATGACCAAGATGTATGCATTCAGTATACAAAAATATATGTTGGTATTTATATATATATATATATATATGCAAAAATACATATATGTGTATGTATATGTGTATGTACATATATACAAGATAGTATATATACAAAAAACTAAGTTCTAAAAAGCCTTCCTATTGATTTTTATAGCTAATCTTTATTAGCTTGATATTATCACTGAAAAATATAATATTGAACTCAGGATATATCCTTTTATAATTACCAAACATTATCGTTGTTCATCCTTGAAGAAGACCAGTGACTTCACTGGGTGATGTTTTGACTTATTCAAGAATTGGGTTTAAGTGAGGCAGAATTGCACAAAGTCATTAGGCTCACTCTTGCAGAATCAACTAAGTTCAATGGCAAGCTAAAAGTCAAGATGACTGGCAACGGTTTGGTATGCAATGGATCACCTTGGCTTTTTAGATGTCTGACCAAACTCCAAGCACTCCATAGTGGCCCACTTCAGCTGCCTTTGTGGTTACTGGAACAAACTTTTCATCCTTCCATTTTCCTGGAGGAAGTTTTCACCTGCTTGGGGAGGACACTCCTGAACACCCCAGAGGTGCTACTCCTCCCTGAATACCCCATACACTCCACCAAACTATATAATAAGAAACTGAAAGTATTTGATATCTACTGCCCTAGGGGTAGTGGGAGAGCACCAATAAAAATTAGGGACCAAACTGTAACTCTGAGTAGAATGATTGAGGCTTTATCCCAGGATCCTGATAATATTTTCACTCTTTAGCAGTTTGAAAACAACTGAGTTTAGTACCTAGTTAGCAAGAATAATTGTGTAGTAGGTGTGAAAAGCCTTAAGGGGCAACTTCCCACAGTAATAGTAGAATGCCCCTGGTAGCTGTAAATAAAAGGGATAAAGCAGCAGAGGAAAGCCCATATGATGAGCCCCCTTTCCACTCTTGTTTTCATCATAGCTTCTGGCTCCAAACTAATAGTCTAAAAGAAATATATGCTAAGTGAAGAAGCCAAGGAGTACCCTAGTAAGGTGTCCCAAAAGTATACTCATCTCAAATAACTCACAACACTAGGAGAATAATATCTTCAGTTTATAAATCTCTTTGCTATACTTCTCCAATTTATCACCCTGGGAAGACTTAGATTTCTGTCATGGACAGCAACATCGGATTTGTGAGTTTTAGGGAGCCTTCCATACTTCCAGCTGAGCAAAGGAAAAAGAATAGATGCATCTACTGCTCTTGTTCCAGACTTGCTATTTCCATTTCTTTTGCTCAGATAACATTATATAACTGAAGACTAGCACACTTTTTTCTAGCTATAGTATATACAAAATTATATATAACATCTTTGGTCATGATTAATGTGAAAATTTAATACTTGACTGTGCATATTTGTCTTATTTTTCTTCAAGAACTTTGAAGAGGATCATGGGAGGGAGAAAAGATAAATGCTTGTTAATGTTTTTTAATGTTAAAGAAAAAAGAAAAATTTTATGTAGGAGGTAGTATTTGGCCTGAGTCTTGAAAGAAATTAGGATTTCACAAAAGGCAGAGATAAAGAGAATGCATTCCAGGCACAGGGAACAACCTGTGTGAAGGCACAAAGAAGAGAAATATAATATCTGTGAGGAATAGCAAGTGTGCCAGCTTATTCATCTTTGTATTCCAGAACATAAAGTCTAGTACATAGTAAGTTTTTAGCAAAATATTTGCAGAATGGAACAGAAGAGAACAGAACAAATGTAAAAAACAGGAACTTCTGACAAGGATCCCTCATGTTTTGCCAGTTAAATTGTTAGCAGTGGTTTTCCTCTATTAGTAGCAGTAGTACCACATTAGCAATGAGTTTGAAGTAAGTCCAACCAGAAATAAGCAGATAATAGCAAACATTCCTGTCTAATTAGTATGAACACTACTTCCTTTAATAAGAGAAAAGAGAAAACTTAAACCAGATTGCCTTGTTTTGTGGAATATGATTGCTTCTTAATAAATAAGGAAGTAGACCTAAAAGACTGGGATTTTTTTTTAAGTTTTGTAAATCACTGAACTGTGGAAGAAAATTGTCCTTTCAAGATGTCCTCCCCAACTTCAAGCCAATTTACTATAAAAAATTAGATGATTTTTAAAAAAAGTTTGGGAAATAAAAAGGCATATTCAGGTAAGGAACTATGAAAGGGAGTTGTTTATGGAGGCCAAGAAGATGGGAAGAAAGGCCAGAGTGAAAAACTTGGATTCTAATAATAATTTTTTTCAGAATTTTTTTAAAAATGTAGATACTTTAAGAATAGATAAAGTAAGTTGAAAGGGGAGTGTAAATAAAGAGATCTTTCAACAGTCTAAATTTAATCACTTCAGGAAGGAAAATTTGATTGCATAAATTGTTATATTCTATATGATAAAAACATTATAGGTATAATAAAGCATGATTCAAGATAAAGGAGGATACTAGTTATAGTATTATCAAAAAAGACCATTGTATTATGCATTATTTCAAAATTCTAGTATCTCCTGTCAATTCATGAGATGATACATGGGATAGAGGAAAGTGCCCAGAGAACTGAGTTCCAATATCATTTTTACAAGTACCTGTGTGACTTTGGACAAATCATCTCATTTCTTCTGGCCTCTATTTCTTTTAACTGTGTTAAATGAGGGTATTGAACTAGATAAGAATAATTCAAACTTATATAGTACTTTAAGTCTTATGAAGCATTTTCCATAGCATAGCTTGAAAGGATAGGTGATCCAAGTATTACTACTCCCGTTGTATAGATAAGAAAAAAACAATCTCAGAGAGGCAAAGGGATTTTCTTGCCTTCATATAGCTAGTAAATACCTAAAATGAAGCACCCAGATGTCCCACACGTAGCATCTACTGAGATTTCTGTTCAGGCTTCATGATTCTAGCATATTCAGCAGGGTGTGGTTGAAAAATTCCATAGCGCAAAAGTTAATATGGTATGATTCTAGACTTCTTGATTCCTATTACCTTTAAAGATTACCTATTGTGGTATAAGTAGAAAGAACCCTAAATTTGGAATTTAAAAACCTAGAACCAAGGTCAAGATTTCCTTAAGTAAGTTATATGCTTTCAAAGTTTGTACCATAGAGTAAATTCTGCCTAGGAAACCATGTACCAAGAATATTTTTTTCCCATAACACCTAAGCAAGTAGCATAGTTTTCTGATCCTGAATTGAGTAAGCCTGTACATATAGGGTAATGGTCAGTCACCACTAGGGTATAACTCATGTTCTTACTGTTACTTGCAGAGGCAAAAAGTCAAAGCACTCAAACTCCAAAGGTTTATTGGTACATATTCTCAAATATGCAGCATGAATTGGCATCACTTTCCTTTGGACATATTGAACACCAACAACACTTCTCACATATGTCATGTACCATTTGGAACCTATGAAATCTATTTCCAGTTCAAGGGTTTTCTCTTGTCCAAAATGGTGCCTTTGTGCCCATAATATCAAATAGCACCAGTTATTCCATGATACCATGTGTAGGGTCAGTTACAATCTAGTATAGTACTTCATTGCACAATTCTCATTTTTGCTGTCATTAGTGCCATGATGTGAAAATATCAAAATTAATATTACCTCTGAATTGATCTATAATGTATTGATTCTACAATGTAACAGACTTTATGCTGTATTAATTGTATAATTGGGGCTGCATCCACCTAACTTGAGTTGAGCTCAGGAATCCTACTGAGCTAGCTCAAAGTTAGTTTAGTTTAACAGAAAGGTTATCTTTCATGCCATTATTCCCCAGGATACTTCATGGATATCTATTTGTTTAGCCCCACAAATTACCATCCCCAAAGACATGTGTCTGACCTTTCCTGGTTTTGTATAGTTAAGGGAGTTTTTTATTTCTTTGAAGAAGACAGCAAATCTGTTAGTTGTGGTCCCCTAGCAAAGACAATATAGATGAGCCTCCACAAGAAGTTGACATTCCTTGATTGTTAGAGAGTGGTATGAATTGCCAGCTTACATTTTTCAGTAGAGCCAGTCATGTTCTTGTTCCATTCCTACAACTTATACCTTTTCTCCACACCTACCAAGACCTCTTCTTTTATATGTGCTAATGCAGAGGGTCCTTTCTTCCTTTGAGGGTCACTGGCCTTCTTAAGGTAGCCAATCTGACCTTTGTTAACAGTTATATAAATTACTGTTAATAAAATGATGACCTTTCAACTTTGAATTTATAATCCTAAAGATCCTATGACTTGAAATACATTGTGGAATCTGCCAGAGGAACATAATAAATTTCTCAGGAGCTTGTTGTTACTGACAAAACTCAAATAATCAGGCCTAATCATTTTATATTAAGATTTTGTACCTTACTTCCTTAACAGAAATTATTTTTATTCCCCTATTATTTGCTTTTATCAGCAACAATTTTTATATGGTAAATGGTGTCTGAAAGGAGCATATATGTATGTGATATATGTATATTTATTTGTTTGTTTGTCAACCTTTATGAAAATGTTCCAGTTATAAAGAAGGCTTCAAGGGCAGATCAGACAGTGGAGTAGTAATATAGGAAACCCCTCCCTACCTCCCACCAAAGTCCTCCAAACAGATCTAGAAAATACACTAGACTACATCTTTTTTTTTAATTTTTTTTTTAACCCTTGTACTTCAGTGTATTGTCTCATAGGTGGAAGATTGGTAAGGGTGGGCAATGGGGGTCAAGTGACTTGCCCAGGGTCACACAGCTGGGAAGTGGCTGAGGCCGGGTTTGAACCTAGGACCTCCTATCTCTAGGCCTGACTCTCACTCCACTGAGCTACCCAGCTGCCCCCACTAGACTACATCTTGATGGAGAAATCCAAGAAGAAAAAGTATAGTTATTTTTCTAGTCCAGGATTGCATAGTGATAGGGATAGGGTCTAACCAGGAATTTCATGGAGGCTGGCACAGGGAAAAGTTGTGCTTCTAGGCAAGATGAGATTCCAACCCCAAGACACCACAGCCTGTAGGAACACATCAATTGGAACCTTTATCTCCCACTATTAAGATCAAGAGTAGTCTGAGGAAAGGACCTATGTGGGGGAAGGCATTCTAGGATAAGGAGTAGACTTAGGATATGGCCTGTGTACCAAGCAAGAAGAAGGTTTAGAAGCAAGTGGCAGTGGTGTGATGTGGATTCTAAAAGTAGAGTAATGTTTCAGTTCCCGATTCATTCTAATTTGATACCTGCAGAGAAATAACCAGGTAGCAATCTTAGACCAAATGAAGACTAAATACAGTTCTATCATGCTAACCAGAAGTATTTTCTAGCAGGCTGATAAATGCTGAGTCCATCTACTGTTGCTTGGACCAAAACCCAAGGTCATGAATTTGGAATGCTCAGACCAAGGAAGCAGCAATCAGACTTTGCCCTGGATCAGTCTCCTTGTGAATATGAAAGCTTACTTGTCCCCAGTTTGAGTTATCCCTGAGAATCTAGAATAGCACAACACTCAAAAAAATGGAGCAAGAAAGCAGTAGCAGAATGAGCCTAGTCTATCCCTGTAGAATTAGTGTGCAGAGCCTGGCCCTAACATGAAATAGAACTGGGAAATTAAAAAACCATTCCACCATTAAAAAGCTATTAAGGCGGGGCAGCTGGGTGCTCAGTGGATTGAGAGCCAGGCCTAGAGACGGGAGGTCCTGGGTTCAAATTTGGCCTCAGACACTTCCCAGCTGTGTGACCCTGGGCAAGTCACTTGACCCCCATTGCCTACCCTTACCACTCTTCTGCCTTGGAGCCAATATACAGTATTGACTCCCAAGACCGAAGGTAAGGGTTTAAAAAAAAAAAAAAAGCTCACTGATCAACAGGTTGTTGTTCAGTCATTTTAAAAAAAAAAAGCTATTAAGGTAGTAACAAAGGACCCTTAAGACACAAACACAAGAAAATAACATTAAAATATTTAATAGCAAAGCCTCAAAAAAAAACCCATCTTGAGCACAAATACAACTTGAATTTTTAGAAGAGATTAAGTAAGTCTTTTTAATTAGAAAATGAGATCACTAGAGAAAAAACTGGAAAAGAAATGAATTATCAAGAAAGAATTTTTAAAAATTAGGGAGGCAGTTAGGTGGCTCAGTGAATTGAGAGCCAGGCCTGGAGATGGGAGGTCCTAGGTTCAAATCTGGCTTCAGACACTTTCTAGCAGTGTGACCCTGGGCAAGTCACTTAACTTCTATTGCCTAGCCCTTATACTCTTCTGCCTTGGAACCAATACTGTGTAAATGGAATTAGCTCTAGCCCATTCATAGTCAAAACTCTACTTATTATTATTAACTCTACACAGTATTGATTCTAAGACAGAAGGTAAGGGCTTTTTTTTAAAAGTTAGAATGAGAATGAATAGCTTGGCATAAGTGGTACAAAACCTTAGCCAGACAAGCTCTCTGAAAATTAGAATGAACCAAATAAAAAACAATGACTCCATGAGAGCAGAGGAAATGTTAAGAAAAACAAATCCAAAAGTCTGAAGAAATAGAAAAAAATTTAAGATATTTCATAGCAAACCAGGAGAACATTGTACATGGAAACTGATACATTATGGTACAATCAAATGTAACAGACTTTTCTACTAGCAGCAATGCAATGACCCAGGACAATCCTGAGGAACTTATGAGAAAGAATGCTATTCATATCCAGAGAAAGAACTGTGGGAGCAGAAACGCAGAAGAAAAACATATAATTGATCATGTAAGTTCATGTAAGTTTAGTGGGTATTTGATTGGGGTTTTGGTGTTAAAAGATCACCCTATTACAAATATGAATAATATGGAAATAGGTTTTGAACAATGATACATATATAACCCAGTGGAATTACTTGTCAGCTCAGGGATGGGGTATAGAAGAAGGTTGGGAAAAATCATGAATCATGTAACCATGGAAAATTATTATAAATTAATTCATTTAAAAAAAGATATTTTGTAGCAAAAACAATTGACTGAAAAACCATATGGAAAAGAAAAAATTTTATACATCAATGGACTTCCTAAACAACATGAGAGCCTACATATCATATTTCTTAAGAGAAAATTGCAGAAGGCAGAAACAAGGTGGCAGAGCAGAGGCTGCAACCCAGTTAAACACTCTTAAGGCTCTTCCCCAAGAAGTTTTAAAATAACACATTAAACCAAATTTTAGAGCAGCAGAGCCAAAAGGTCAAGATGAGACATTTTTCTAGCCAAAAACAACTTAGGAAGTTGACAAGAAAGATCTCTGATACCAGGGTAGGGGCTGACCTGGAGCACACACAGCAGCAACACCTGGAGTGAGCTTTAGAGGCATCCTCAAGAACAGCAAAAGTTATTAGGAGCTCTCAGCCCAGAAATGGTAAGGGGTTTGGGCAACTGGTAAGAAAGAGATTACAGGGAATCCTTTATTGACACCAAGTACAGTTGTCATTAATTGGCCAACTCTATTGCCCACACATCGGGCATACCATGGATCACAATTCCAAAGTGGAAAGAGTACCCTCATGGGAGCATGGATTCTGGTTGCAGTTCCAAGGCAGGAGAGCAGGGGACCTGGTCACTTTCCAGGGCCAAGAAAGGTGCTAGCACTTATGTTACAAGGGAGAAGGGGGCTTCTCTTGGTAAAGACCACAATACAGATCAGGAGAGTAGTGACCAAATCTTTCAGCTCATAACACGTTGGAAGCACTGAAATCTTACAGACCCTCAAAACTATCTCTGAAAACATTAGCACAAAAAAGCTGAAGCTTGGGATAGTGCCTCCCCTCTCCCAGGTGAGCAGAGCTAAAATTTATAAAGTTCAAAGTCAAGAAATAGGCTGTGAAAAGTATCAAACAAAAACAGAATGACCATAAGAGGCTATTATGGTGGCAGGAAAGACCAAAACACAAACTTAGAAGGAGATAACATGAATATAGCTACAAGCAAAGCCTCAAAGTTAAAAAAAAAAAAGTTAGTTGAGCATAAGACCAACAAGAATTCCTGGAAGAGTTAAAGAGATAACAGTGATAGAAGAAAAACATAGGAGGAAAAATGAGAATGATGGAAAAAAATTATGAAAGGAAAATTAACCGCTTGGTAAAAAAAGAGTCATAAAAAAAAAGAAAGTAACATCTTAAAAACAGAATTGGCTTAACAGTAAAAGAAACACATTCACTGAAGAAAAGAACTAACTAAAAGCAGAATTCAGGGGCAGTTAGGAAGCTCAGTGGATTGGGAGCCAGGTCTAGAGACCTAGGTTCAAATCTGACCTCAGACACTTCCCAGCTGTGTGAGACCCTGGGCAAATCACTTAGTACCTCCCTCCCTCCTCCTCTTCCCCCGCCCCCCCCCCCCCAATGCCTAGCCCTTATCACTCTTCTGCCTTGGAGCCAATACATAGCATAGACTCCAAGATGCAAGATGGCTTAAAATGAAAGAAAGAAAGAAAGAAAGAGAGAGAGAAAGAGAGAAAAAAGAAAAAGAAAGAAAGAAAGAAATAGCTAAAGCAGAATTGGCCAAAAGGAAAAAGATGCAAAAACTCTAATGAACCATTAATGAAGTTATGAATTTGACCATTCTCGAGAATAATTTGGGACCAAGCCTAAAAGGTTATAAAACTGGGCATGCCCTGTTCCCCAGCAATACCCCTACAAAGTCTGTACCCCAAAGAGATCAAAGGAAAAGAGCTTTTGTACAAAGATCTTCATGTACAAAAATATAGCAGTTCTTTTTGTAGCATCAAAGAATTGGAAATTGAGGGGATGCTCATCTACTGAGGAATGGCTGAACAAGTTGTGGCATATGATTTTGATGAAGTACTATTGTACTATAAAAAATGATGAGGAAGATAGTTTTAGAAAAACCTGGGAAGATGACCTATATGAACTAATGCAAAGAGAAGTGAGCAAAACCAAGAGATCATTATATACAGCAATAGCAATGTTGTAAGGGTGATCATTTGTGAAAGACTTAGCTGTTATGGTCAATAATATGATCCAAGGTAGTTCCAAAAGATTCCTAATGAAAAAAGAAGTCCCCCTTCAGAGGGAGAACTGATAAATTCTGAGTGCAAATTGAAGTATAATTTTCTCTTTTTCTTTTTTGCGTGTGATATGGCTAATATAGAAACGTTTCACATGATTTCATATGTATAATTGATGTATTACTTACCTTTTCAAAGAATAAGGGAAAGATGGATAGGAGAGAATAAGAGAATTTGGACCTCTAAATTTTTTTTATGTTAAAAAAATAATAAATTTGAAAAAGAAAAAGAGAACTGCCCAGAACTCTTAGAACTAGAAAGCAAAATCGAATAGGAAGAATTCTTTTGATACCCTCCAGAAAGAATGATAACTCCTAGGAATAATATAACCAAAACCAGAGCTTTCAGGTCAAAGAAAAAATAGTGCAAGCTGCTAAAAAGAAAAAATTTCAAGTATCAAGGAGCCACAGAGAGAGAGAGACACATAATTTAGCAGAAATCCCTAAAGGAGCAGAAAGTTCAGACTATGATAATTCAGAAGTCAAAGGACATAGACTAAAAGATAAGAATTAACTTAATTATCAAAACTGAGTCTAGGGGGCAGCTGGGTATTTCAGTGGAGTGAGAGTCAGGCCTAGAGACAGGAGGTCCTAGGTTCAAACCGGGCCTCCCAGCTGTGTGACCCTGGGCAAGTCACTTGACCCCCATTGCCCACCCTTACCACTCTTCTACCTATAAGACAATACACCAAAAATTAAGGGTTAAAAAAAAAACTGAGTCTAATCCTACAGCAGATGGGGAAATGACATTCTTGATTAAAAGACCAGAGCTTTATAGAAACTTAAAAATTCAGACATAAGTCAGGAAACATGGAAAAAGACAACAGGAATAAAACAATAAAGAACTAAAAGAAGATAAATTGCTTACGTTCTAATATGGAATAATGATATATTTATAGACTTTGTATCCAATTATTATCAGAGGTCATAGAGGGAGTCTAATTAAAAGGTCTGGAAGTGGTTTTATTATATCTTGATCTTAAAAGGAGAATTAAAAGGGAAAGGAAGAGAAATATACTGTGGGGGAGGAGAGAGAAAGAAAAGTTAAGGGAAATTATTTCACATAATCAGGATATACAAATAGAAGTCTATTCAAACAAGGAGAAAAGGGTAAGAGAAGTGGCTGAACCTCACTCTTGGATTAGTCAAGGAAGGGAAGAATTTATAGACAGAATTAAGTAAAGAAAAAACATTTCACTCAGAAATAGGGAAAGGGAAGTTGCAAAAGGGGGGAATTAGAGGGAAGATAGATTAAGAAAGGAATCAGTCCTAAACAAAGCAAACTCTAAAGATGTACAAAGCCTTCCTAGCTCTTTTTGAGGTGAAAAAGAATGGAAATGAGTGAGAGGCACAAATTGAACAAGTTATGGTATATAGACTATGAAATTGAAGGGGATGGTATCACAGAAACCTGTAGACTTGTATAAATTCATGCTGAATGAAATGGGAGAAAAATTTATACTATAACAATGTAGTAAAGGTATATAACTTTTCAAGACTTAAGAATTCTGATCAACATAATGATCAACCACAATTTCAGAGGACTAATGATGAAATGTGCTACTTCCATATATGTACACACATGTATAGGTGTGTATATATACACACACATATATATATATACATTTTTTCCCCTAAAGAGATAGCCAATACAGAAATGAAGAAGTGATGCAGTGGACAAAGTGCTGGGCCTAGAGTCGGGAGGTTCCGAGTTCAAATACAGCTTCAGACACTAGCCTTGAGCATGTCAATTAACCCCATAATTTGTAAACCCTTATTTATAAAATGAGCTGGAGAAGGAAATGGCAAACCATTCCAGTGTCTTTGCCAAGAAAACCCTAAATGGGGTCACAGAGTCAGACATGATTGAAAAAACTGAATGATAGCAGCAAAATGCAGAAATTTGTTTTATTTGAATTTATAACATTTTCTTTTTCATTTATTAGGTGGGAAGAAAAGAGGTTAGATTTTTACTTATTGAAAAAATAAAATTTAATTTAAAAAAAAGTATTGTAAAGTTTTGTTCAATTCAACTGCCATCAGTTGATTAAAAATCTTAACAATAGATTGCAGCCTATAATATCAAAAGAACCACAGAATAATATTTTTAAAGCTAGACAGGATATTAGAGATCATTTAGTTTAGCCTGGTTGTTTTACAGTTAAAGAAACTGGTTTTCAGGGGCAGCTAGGTGGCTCCAGAGATGAGAGGTCCTGTGACTCTGGGCAGGTCACTTAACCCCTGTTAACTTAGAAAAAACACAGAACTATTAAAATAGTCATAAAACCCCTCTTTAATCAAGTGAAAGGGAGATTAGGGCTACTTGGCCTCTTTAGCAGAGCTGCGCCTTGTGCAGAGCCCAAGAATTGAACACTGCTTCGCTCTGCTCCCTGATCCCCCTGGGAGTGACTCAGCGCTAGATAATGACTCCCAGGAACAAAGGAAATTGGGGAGCTTATATACCATTTGGGAAGATCCAGGGGCTGGGAGAGATGATGGACTTTATACTGGTAAGGATGGGATTTACAATCAAGCTTGGGAAAGGAATCAGCTAGAGGCTAGGGTGTAAGGGAAGGGGCTGCTTACACAATGGATCCAAAAGGATGGTCCCTGCCCAGGTGTGTCTTCCTGGGAAGGGTCTTTGATACTTAGGGGAAGACTACCTAAGACAAAAGGGTATTTAGCATTTACCCAAGGGTCCATTATTCAGTCTGCAACTTCTAGCCTGAGATTCCCTTCAGGGTGGATTCTCACGGGAACAAGCACTAGCTTTGTGGGGTCTCCAACCTACAAGCTATTTCTAAAACTTTAAGCTACAAGTTTGGGGACTCTAGATTCCACATCGACACCCCCATTGCCTAGCCCTTACCACACTTCTGCCTTAGAACCAATACAATATTGATTCTAAGACAGAAGGTAAGGGTTTAAAAAAAAAAAAAAAGAAAAGAAAAGAAACTGATGTATAGAGATTAAGTGACTTGTCCTGTGCCATATAGATCTAGAGAGCTGGTTTTCTAACTCCAAATCCTGTGCCATATAGACCTAGAGAGCTGGTTTTCTAACTCCAAATCCAGGTTCCTTCCATGGTAGCATTTTGCCTCTGTGATGAATCAATATAATTTGAAATCGATTCCTCCACCAACCATATCCTAGAAGCTTTCTCATTATGAGAGATGCTTCCACACCTATGGTCTCTTCTTCCCATTTGTGAGCTCCTTCTTGGAACTTCCATTTAAGGAAGTGACCAAGCCAGCCACACCCTGTTTTACTTCTCTTCCCCCTCTGCTTCTAGCTTTCTAGAATTCTCACCTTTCAGTTCCTTTTTATGTGCTGTCTTCTTCCATTAGAATGTAAGCTCCTTCAGGGGAGCTACTGCCATCTTTTTTGCTTGTATACCATTTATAATATTTCTTTAGTGGAACTAATTGTTCCTTTATCATTACTTTGTCTAACACGGAGGTTCTTATCTTAGGATCTACAGACCCCCCCCCCCAAGGCATCCATGCATAGATTTCAAGAAGTCTATGTATTTTAATATATATTTTAATAACTACATTTTAGTATAATTCTTCTACTTTGTAATCTGATATATTTTATTCCTTTAAAGGCATTTTATCCCCAGAACAGTGGTTGGCACATAATAGGCACTTAATAAATGCTCTTAATTTGACTTGAGAAGAGGTCTTTAGGCTTCAACTGACTGTCAAAAGGGTCCATGACACAAAAATATTAAGAACCCAGTATCATTTATAAATGGTTTTAGGAAACCACTTAATGACATTAAGTGAATCATGTCAGTGTTGTGACAGTGCCTTATATACAGTAGGCACTTAAAGTATTTATTAACACACCCCACTGCATCATATTAATGTTCTAAACAATGTCATTATTACAAAATAAACTAGCGCAGACCCTCATTTGTTTAAAATAGATTTCATTTACTTGCAGTTCCTTTAACCTTTGGAATTTCTGAAACCTGTGTCCATCCAACCTTCTGTCAACTTTTGGTTAGTAATGAGATTATTAAACCAAACTCTGGCAGAAATTTCTTTTGATTGCCAAGAGTTAAGAAATATCCAAGGCAAAGATTCTGAAGGTACTGGGGTTTTTTTTATCAGTCAGGCTAGCAGAATTAACATTATTCAATTGTCAAGGGCCACCCACAGAGATTCATCTTTTCAAGTTGATATCTTAATGAGAAGGGGAAAATGATTTGCTTACAAAAATCACTTTAAGCTTTATTGATTTCTAAATACTAAAGTCCCAAATGCTGTTTTAATACGGAATATTCTGAAACTCTGGGGGCAGAGATCTGTGCATTGTCACCATTGCTACATCCATTGGGAATATATTAAGGATGCAAATCTTAGATTCTCAAACAGCAGCTTCTATATTAGCTGTCTTGTATAATAAGGTTGTATAATTCCATATATGCACATTTTCATGGACAGTGCAGTTATTTCCTCCCAAAATACAAAGGCTACATCTGCAGAGGAAACCCTAGAAATTAAAAGGGCAATGAAAAAATGACTGGTAGTGATGAGGCTTCATCAATTTACTAACACCTTATCTAAAGAAAGTGAATTGAAAGATATCAAGAATTTGACTGGAAAGGAAAGCAGGCACTTTTTACTTGGAGAATGAGAAACAGTAAATGAATAGCATAACACTGTCCTCTTGAAATCTTAAAAGAAGAAAAGATTAACTCACAGGCAGTGCCCCTCTTGAATCTCTGTCTCCTAGGCAAAAGGGGGGGTATTTCCTTGGCAGCATAATCCCAAGAGATCTTCCTTTTATGGCTAGAAGGAAGCTAGATTTTGGGATCATGGGGATTAGGAAATCTTTCCCCTTCTAAGCAAAAAATAGACGTTTTAGAATGATACCCCAAAGAAAAAGCCCAGCATACCTCTCAGAGAAGAGAATTACCCACTCCCCTACAGGAATAACAGCAAAGAACTGTAGCCTCGGCATAGAAGCAAGGGCTCAAAACCAGCCCCACTCCACAAAACACATTTTTGCAGTGAGTTATTTAAACAATGCAAATCCTTTGGGAAAGAATTGCTTGTCTAGCAGCCCAATGTATGTTTCTATTCTGAGGAGAGTTCAAACCACAGGATGGCAGTCTGGGAGGAAATAAAAAGAGGTTGCCCTAATGTTATTTGTTATTCAGTTGTTTCAGTAGTGTCTGACTCTTTATATCCCCTTTTGGGGGTTTTCTTGGCAAATATACTAGAGTGGTTTGCTATTTCCTTTTCCAGCCCATTTTATCAATGAGAAAACTGAGGTAAATAAAGGTAGGTTCTTTACCAGGGTCATATAGCTGGTGTCTGAAGCTAAATTTGAATTCAGGAAGATGAACAGGCCCAGCACTCTTTCCACTGAGCCATCCAGCCTCAATCCTCATTTCACTTATGTTTCCTTTCAAGGGGAGTCTAAACAATAGGGTGATGCCGAGTTGGAAAGATCTTAGGACTCTGATGGAAAAGTGGAACGCACTGGAAAGAATGAATGAATAAGCATTTATTAAGCACCCCCTGTGTACCAGACACTGCGCAAGTGCTTTACAAATACTAATTAATTGGATCCTCTGCCAGAGAAGAGTTTCAGTTGATTGTTCATGGGCAGTTTTGAATGTTTTTTTTAGTAATTGTACTAACATTGATGACCAATTATACAGGAGCTAAGGACCCTGTTATCCACATCTGTTGAAGTCTAAACACAAGCTATATTTATGGAGAATTCACTAGGTAATTCTAGGGAGGAGTAAACTTCATGAAGAGCTTAAATTTATCTGAACTACAGATTAGAGAGATATTATAGAAAATATGGACAACAGTAGTAGCTTGAAAAATGAGAAGGCTTACAGAATATCTAGTTGGTAGAGGGATACTTAACACTAATGGAATTATATAGATCCTTCAGAGTATTAGTGATTGTACAGAGCACATAATGCATAATTTAGTATTTTTCAATTAAAAAAAGAAACACTGACATACTACTACTTACACTTAACTGTAACTTATTTCACTTATAAGACTTCAAATTGTGAAGATTTTTTAGTACTTCAGAAGGCTCAGTTTTATCGGTGACACCTATGCAATTAAAACTCCTTCACCTATCCATCAATAGATGGTCTTATATGTTGCCCTGGTCAAAACAAATAATTATTAATATTTTGATAGTAACCTGTATTTATATATCACTTTAAGGGTTGTAGAACATTTTACAAATATTACCTCATTTTATTCTCATGACCCTGGGGAGAAGTGCTATTTTTATCTTTATTTTTCACATGAGGAGAATGACAGATGTTACATGAGTTGCATAAGGTCACATATAAATTACATGTCTGAAATCATATTTTAATTCAGTTCTTTCTGACTTCAGGAAGTGGACTGCCTAGCTGTCATCACCTGGGAGACAATGTTCTGATGACGAGATTTTTGGAACTTACCTTGTTGAGCCTCAGATGATAATTCATCGTATTGTCCCAGAAATTTTTCCAGTTCTGGAGGATAGGGTGCCCAGTTGTTGAGGCCTCAGGGTAAAATTTCAGGGGCATGAATAAAGCTTTTTGTTTAGCAACAAGGACATGCTGTAAATAAAAATATTGAAGGGTTAATTAAAAATTATCACTAAGGAATAAATATGTTCACAGGATAAAATTGCAATCAAAAATAATTATTTCTAGTTTCTAGAACAAGTTAAGGTAGAATCCTTGATCTCAGACAATTTAGGCCTTTCAAGAAAGAAAGACAATACCAGATCCTATTCATTGACTGCTCTTCTTTTCATTTGTATTTTTTGGACTGGACCTATAATTTCATTGGTACATGTAACCAAGGAGACAATCTACTTTACTAATATCAACTACATCTACTATGCAATTTCATTATTGCCTGTGTTACTGAAAGGTTAAATGTTTTTCCAGGGTCACATCAGTAGTGTATGTGAGAAGCAGGACTCAAGCTCAGATCTTCTTTATTCTGACTGACTTTCCACTATATCACAGTGCATTTTATTTGCATACATTTTTTATTTTCACCCTACTAGATTATAAATTCTTGGAGGTCAAGGAACATTGTCTTAATTGCAAGGTACTGTCGTAAACACTGGGGATGCAAAAGTGCAACAAATAAGACCCAGTGTCTGCCTTCAATGACCTTTGAACCTAGTCTGTGAAGTAAAAAAGACAAAGATTACTATACAAATTAGAGTATGATGTTTTTAGACAGTTATAGACAAAGCACAAAAACTTAAAATTATTTCATTCCACCTTTAAAAAACTTTAAATTTCCCTATATTAAAAAGAAAATCAGTAATAAGAAAACTGTTAGATAAACATAAAACTATGTTAAAAAACATAAAATGTGCTATTGACAAATATTGTTAGTAAACCCACTTGAGTTATAGCCATGATCTAATATGTACTTTTTAGAAATGATTTTAAATCACAGATCAAAAATGGAGTTCAATCCAGTGTGGTGTTGGAATTAGAGGTATGGGTTCTAAGGTCTGGACATTCCACCAATCTGTGGACCTCAGTTTTCTTATTTGTAAAAATAACAATAATCACTAATATCTACTTTAAGGTTTGCAATGATACATATTTTCACTTTTTACTGACAACTATCTGTGAGAAAAGGTACTACTACTTCCATTTTATAGATCAGGAAGCTAAAACCAAAAGCTGTCCCCATAGGGACTCAGAAATGTATTTAATATGAAATTCGAACTCAGGTCTTCCTGATTCTAACCCTCCCACATAAGATAACAACCATAAGTGTCTATAGTACCTTAAAGATATGAAAAACACTTCTTTCACCACAATCCTTCTAGAATATAATACAACTATTATTATCCATACTTTAACCAAGGAAACCAAGGGAAAAGATTGGAGATTAGGATTGTGGCAGAAAGTGAGTAGGTAAAGCATCCAAGGCAGTTGAGGAAGTATGGTGCTCAGCCTGAGAAGAAAGCAAAGGAAGGATAATGGTGACCTGCATCTTTACCTAGTCTAATTGCTACTTCCATTAACCATGCTTCATCATGTGGAACTAGGTCAAAGGACTTCTCTAGTGACTAGTCAAACTAGCAGTCCTTCTGAGGTCCAGTGCACACCAGATCCTGTGATACAATTCCTCTGCCATGGTTGAGTTGAAAACCTAAATCCAGAGTTTCTGCTTCTACAATTGATGACTAGTCTTAAGGAAAGCATGAGTTAACCCTCTGAGAACTATGGTCTTATACTTTTCTTTAAAAGAGAACTTAGTCATCCTTAAAGTATAGATAATAATACTTGTATTATATTCTAGAAGGATTGTGGTGAGATTAGTGTTTCTCACACCTTATAGGACTTTAGACATTTATTATATGTTGTATTCTAGTTATCCTATAATGTTTACCTTTATATATTTATACATATAAATGTACACATATATATACTGTGTTAAAATTAATGGTTTGGCTACATATTATGAAAATCATAAATCTTTTATTTACAAAAGAAGTGAAAGTAGAAAAATACAAAAGGATAGAAAAAGACATTAACCTATCTAAGTAAATATTGTTCCAGTGCTTAACTCAGCCAGGACTTGTTAACCTTCAATCAGAAGTAAACTATCTTTAGAAGACAGGAAGGGAAAACCAGCTATCCACTCACCCAAGACAATGACTAGAGCTGAAGGTGACTCCTGAGGCCTACTTTCTTCTTTGAGTCGACCTTTTTTTTTTTTTTGTAAAACCCTTACCTTCCATCTTGGAGTCAATACTGTGTATTGGCTCCAAGGCAAAAGAGTGGTAAGGGCTAGGCAATGGGGGTTGAGTGACTTGCCCAGGGTCACACAGCTGGGAAGTGTCTGAGGTAAAATTTGAACCTAGGACCTCCCGGTCTCTAGGCCTGGCTCTCAATCCACTGAGCAACCCAGCTGCCCCCTAGAACTTCTTCTTGAAGCCCACTTCCTTCTTGGAGTGACTTTCTTCTTGGAGTTCACTCTCTATTGGCCTCCTTCACCAGATTCCTTCACCAGCCTGCCTTCATGGCTTTTATGATGGTTTCCTGTCCCTTCCCCTTTTCACAAGGGCCAATTATAGCTTCCAAATTGTCTGAGTTCTCACTTTTGGAACCACACCTTTCTGAGTGTGTGAACTCTTTTAAGTTCTGGCTTGTTCTCACCTAGCATAAAGTAAGGTGTGAACTCACAGAGAACCAAGAATTCCCTTTCACAATACTTAAGAGTAAAAATTATAAATATTAAGATATATTTTAATATTATGTATCATTATAAGACAAATTTTATATGCTGGGTAAAAATGATAAATATAGAATTCTATGTCTTTCTATTATACTGTAATCAAATGGCAAGTCTTCCTTAAAAATATCTCCTATCCTAAAGGAGAAGGGGTTAGCAAATGGTTGGTGGCTTGCAATTAATTTTGACCAAGTTGGTTATACATAACCCTAAATAATAATAAATGATGTTCCCCATTAAGGAGAGATAGAGCTAAAGGATAGATGATTACTGACTCTGCTAACCATATAAAATAAAGCAATGACTTAGTATGTGTCTGCCTTTGTTGCATGCCCTAAGCATAAGATGAGTGATGAATCCCCACTGAGAAACTATCACCTCCAGCTAGTGGGTAAACCAAGTTTGCAGAGCTAATAAATGTGGGAACAGGAATTTGAACAAAAATTCTTAACTTTGAGCCCAGTATTTTTTTAACTAGGTGGCATCTAGGGTATCTTTCAACTGTAATGTTCAATGAATTCAGAAAGCCTTATTAAATGCCTTCTGTGTGCAAGGCATTGTGCAGTGTTAAAGTTACAAAAAGGAAAGATACATATGTACAGATGTAAATAGAAGAATTTCTACAAAGTAATTTGAGGAGTAGGAAGAACACTATTCTTTTCTAATTTAGCCAGAGTAGGAGGAGCTCATAAAAAATACTCAAGAGCTAAAAACTCTTTTCTTGTCTGCCTCCACTTGCATATGAAGAAAGATTTTTAAATTCTGCAATGCTATGTAAAGTGCTGAGAATCATTTCAAGTGAAGATGTTTTAATAGCTCATTTAAAGCTCATATTTAACTTAAATAATAGCTCTACTGCTGCTACATGATAGGAGGCTACTCCCTAATACTTGAAAGAATATTCTGCCTCAGCTGACAGTTTGCAAGATGTTTCAAGCACAAACTTGCTTGACACCCCAAATGACAAGTTATTATGAGCTCTTATAAGACACTTTTGAAACTGGAAAAACTCCCTAACTCCCAGACTTTAAACACTGTCAGAAAACAATGGAATCATAATTTAGAATAAGACCCACATGAGATATAAACAACAAAACAACTCACATTTATGTAATCTTTCAATTTTATCTTAAACAGGCTTATGCAGGGCTACCAGATGAACTGTTTGGAGAGTATTCAAGCTGGTAATTTGGTCATTTCAGTCAAATACCTAATTTAATGGTGTTCCATCTTGCAAACAACTTAATGAGCAATTACCATGAGTATTGCATTGTATATTGGTGGGGATACTCCTGCACCCTAGGACTTAGAACCTGCCTGCCCCAGAGCACAAGTTCTGAATCTCCTTAGGGAAAAACATCAAAGATTAATAATACAAGGTAGACTAAATTAAATTTAGATTAAATACCACTTTTTAGAAATATTTGTTCTTTGACCCACCCTTTTTTAGCATTAGATTAGTTTCCAATTATTTTTTTATTTCTCTTCCCATGGAGCTTTATTGATTATAATTTTTAATTGCTTGATGATCTAAAAAGGATGCATTTATTATTTCTGCTTTTCTGCATTTGGTTGTAAAGTTTTTATATCCTTAGACATGGTTAGTTTTTGTGTAGGAACCATGTACTACTGTAAAGGTGTATTCCTTTCTATTCCCATTTAATTCTCTTCAGAGATCTATTAATTCTAACTTTTCTAAGATTTACTTTATTTACTTATTTCTTGTTTATTTTTTTACTTGATTTATCTAGATCTGAAAGGGGGAAGTTGCAGTTCCTCACTAGTATAACTGTACTAGTCTATTTCCTCCTGAAATTAATTTAATTTCTCCTTTAAAAATTTAGAAGCTATACCAGCCTTGGTGAAGTATTGGCATGCAAACCGAGCTGGCATGAGGGGGGCGGTGGAGCTGCCCTGTACCCCTCTTCTCAGTGCCTCAGACATGCACTGCTTCTCTGTCCAGCCCCTCAAAGTGAGCACATCCTCCCTCAACTCTCTGGGGTAATGCGGGGGGCTCACTGATAACTTGAAGTTGCAATTTGGGCATGCAAACTTGAAAACCTTTGCCAATGTTGGACTATACCATTTGGTACATATGTTTAATATTGATATTATTTCATTGTTTATAATACCTTTTAGCAAGATATAATTTCCTTCTTTATCTCTTTTAATCAGATTTATTTTTGCTTTAGCTTTGTCTGAGATCAAGATTGGTACTCCTGCTTTTACTTTAGATGATACACAATAAATTCTGCACCAGTCCCTTTTCTTTACTCTGTATGTGTTACCCTGCCTCAAATGTGTTTCTTGTAAGCAGCATATAGTAGGATTCTGGTTTTTAATCCACTCTGCTATTCACTTCCATTTTATTTTATTTTATTTTTAACCCTTAACTTCTGTGTATTGGCTCCTAGGTGGAAGAGTGGTAAGGGTGGGCAATGGGGGTTGAGTGATTTGCCCGGGGTCACACAGCTAGGAAGTGTCTGAGGCCAGATTTGAACCTAGGACCTCCCTTCTCTAGGCCTGGCTCTCAATCCACTGAGCTACCCAGCTGACCCCTTCACTTCCATTTTATGGATGAGTTCATCCCATTCATATTCAGTTATGATTACCAACTGTTCCCCTTCATTTTATTTTCCCTTTTTGATCCTGTTCTTTTTCCTTTCATTCTGTCACTTCTTACCAGTGTTTTGCTTTTTTATCACACACACCCACACTTCCTTTTCCTTCTTAACCCCATTCCCTTATTTTATTCCCCTCCTACTTCTGTATAGGGCAAGTTAGGATGCTCTACCCTAATGAATATGATTATTATTTCCTCTCTGAGCCAGTTAAGATGAGAGTAGAGTTTAAGCATTGCCCATCACCACCCTCATCCTCCCCTCCACTGTAATAGTTTTTCCCTCTTGAGGTTAGATAATTTACTTCATTCCATCTCTCCCTTCCCTTTTCTCTCAATGCAATACTCTTTTTTACATATCATATCATCCTTATCAGCTTATTTCCACATCCTCTGTCTATGTATACTCCTCCTTCTAACTGTTCTACTACTGATTAAAAAAATTTTTTTTAAGAATTAGAAATATCCTCTTTTCATGTAGGAATATATACTATTTGACCTTATTGAGTCCCTTAGTTTTTGAATTTTCTTTTTGGATGCTTGCAATATTTTCTCCTTTGCTTAGAGGCTTTTGAATTTAGCTATTATATTCCTGGGAGTTGTCAGTTTGGGATTTATTTCAGGAGGTAATCTGTGGATTCTTTCACATTTTTTTTTTAACCCTTACCTTCTGTCTCAGAATTGATACAGTGTATTGGTGCTAAGGCAGAAGAACAGTAAGGGCCAAGCAATGGGGGTTAAGTGTCTTGCCCAGGGTAACATGGATAAGAAAGTGTTTGAGGCCAGATTTAAACCTAGGACCTCCTTTCTCTAAGACCAGCTCTCAATCCACTGAGTTACCTAGCTGCCCCTGATTCTTTCAATTGCTATTTTACTCTCTTGTTTGAGAATATCAGGGTTTTTTTTTTTTTTATCATGGTTTTCAGGTAGTCTAAAAATTCTTAAATTGTCTCTCCTAGATCTATTTTCCAGTTGAGTTGCTTTTTCAATGAGATATTTCACATTTTCTTCTTTTTTTTCATTCTTTTGATCTTGTTTTATTATTTCTTGATGTCTTTTGAAGGCATTAGCTTCGTTACCCAATTCTGATTTTTAAGAAATAATTTTCTTCATGAGCTTTTGAGCTTCCTTTTTCATGTGGCCCATTTCTTGTATTGTTTTCATTTCTCTTCACCCTTTTCCCTCTGGCTCTTAAATGATTTTAAAAATCCTTTTCCAATTCATATTTTTCTTTGAAGCTTTGCATGTGTTTGCTTTGCTTTCACTGTCCTCTTCTGTGTCTCCTTGCTCTTTGTGTCCATAAAAATTTTCTATGATTAGGTGTTTTGTTTGATGTTTGCTCATTTTCCCAGCCTTTTTCTTCACTTTCAATTTTATTTTAAAAGTAGGCTTTGTTCTCAGAGAGGATAGGGCATTCTATTAAACTTCAGTTCTTCCTCCATGCTATCCTAAGCCTTACTTCTGGGTTTCTACAAGTTTCAGTTCTTCCAAGGTGGTATGATGGCCTGTGGGCTGGGAGCTCTGAGAACCATCTCCCACTGCTGATTCAATCACCCTCTGAGACTGCTAATGATTCAAATTCTAACCTCAGCCTTGAGTGGGGACTTTTGGCCTCACCCTGGACTTGATCAGGTCAGACACACTTTGGAAGTACCCTACCTTGGGGGGTCCACCTTGAGTTTTGGTAAGGGCCACCCTGAGGATTGTCTTTGCTGGGGATCTGGGGGCCTAGCTCTGGGTCTACACTGACCCAGAGTGCCACATAGACTACCCAAACTGGAATTCAAGTCCTCACCACAATCCTGGGCAGGGACTCCTGGCCTCCTTCTGGGCCCACACAGATTAAGGGTATGCACTGGGTTGAACTGCTGTTGGCCTAGGCAGGGTCTCAGGTTCTGGATGTTGGCTTGGGTCCAGGTTCAGAACTTAAAACAGTGGATATAGGGGGTGGGGTAGAAGTGGAGTTGCTATTGGTTTGCTCCTTACTCCTTGTTGTAGCCTCCTGCTGTTGTGTTCCTCTCTTACCCTAGTGACCCAGATGCTCTCTGCCTACCTTTCAAGTTGTTCTCTGCATGAAAATTACTTCAGTCTGCCTTCTTGTTGATTCTTTCACTCCTGTTCATTTTGTGGCATTATTTTAAGACTGATTGGAGAGGATTCTTGGGGCAGTTTTGAGTTTTCCTGCTTCTACTCTGCCATCTTGGCTCTGCTTCTTTTTTTTTTTTCTCAATAACATTTTCAAATATATTGCCAGCAATGGATTATTGGTCAAAGGATATGATTGTTTTTGTAATTTTTGCTACACACTACCAGATTACCTACCCAAAAGATTTCCCAAGTTTGCAGTTCCACCTGCAATGAACAAAGTGCTTATGTCTCCATAACCAAGTTGAATATGTGTGTATTCTACTTGAGTATGGAGACTTTTCCTTTTTCTCTTCATATCTCTAGCACCTACCAGAGTGCTAGTTTATAGTAGTTGCTTAACATAGAATTGGACATCATCAAAATCAAATTTACTTGCTTTTCATTGTGTTTTGCCAACTAGAAACATTTTTTCATTTAATTTTCTAAATTAACAAAAAATATTTTCTCTCCCTCTGTACTGGAAAAAAAATAGAAAAAAGCAATGCACTTGGAACAAATTTATATAGTCAAACAAAACAAATGTCCAAGAAGCATATTTTTCATTCTGTACTCTGAGCCTCTCTGTTAGGAAATGGTTAGCATGCTTCATCATTGGTTTTTTTGTTTTTGTTTTTGTTTTTTTTTTTTATTTTAAACCCTTAACTTCTGTGTATTGACTTATAGGTGGAAGAGTGGTAAGGGTAGGCAATGGGGGTCAAGTGACTTGCCCAGGGTCACACAGCTGGGAAGTGTCTGAGGCCGGATTTGAACCTAGGACCTCCTGTCTCTAGGCCTGGCTCTTAATCCACTGAGCTACCCAGCTGCCCCCATCATTGGTTTTTTTGGAATTGTGGTTGTCCTTCATATTGATCAGAGTCCAAAAGTCATTCAAAGTCATTTGTCTTCACAGTGTTGTTGTTATTGCATCTTGTTTTCCTGGTTATGCTCATTTCATTCTGCATCAGTTCATATAAATTTTCCCACATGTCTCTGAAACTATATCCTTCATCATTTCTTATAATATAGGATTCCATCACATTCATGTTCCCTAGTTTGATCTTCCAAATTATGGGAATGTCAAAGATTGAAAATGAGTGCTGAAACCTGAAGCCCACCTGTTCAATATTGTCTAGTCTTCTTAAATGAATTTATGTTGTCATAGATCCTTTTGTACATGCTATTTTCAGCTTCATATCAATTAAGCCATTATACCTCTACAACTTCCTTCCTGAAAGCTTAACTTTTTATTCTCTTTTTACACTCAAAAATACTATGAAAGGGGGCAGCTGGGTAGCTCAGTGGATTGAAAGCCAGGCCTAGAGAGAGGTCCTAGGTTCAAATCTGATCTCAGACACTTCCTAGCTGTATGACCCTGGGCAAGTCACTTGACCCCCATTGCCTGCCCTTACCACTCTTCTGCCTTGGAGCCAATACACAGTATTGACTCCAAGACGGAAGGTAAGGGTTTCAAAAAAACAACAAAAAAAATAATATGCAATCATTGTTTTTTTCAAATATTCTCAGTTAGCCAGGGCTGAATTAACTCTAGACATAGTAGATAATTTCCACTATCTAAAGAGATTTACTTTTTAACCCCTTCTCTCTACTATCCCCTCTTTCCCTTTAGTTTTCTGTTAACCTCAGGCTACCAATCTTTTTTTTTTTTTTTTTTTAACCCTTGTACTTCGGTGTATTGTCTCAAAGGTGGAAGATTGGTAAGGGTGGGCAATGGGGGTCAAGTGACTTGCCCAGGGTCACACAGCTGGGAAGTGGCTGAGGCCGGGTTTGAACCTAGGACCTCCTGTCTCTAGGCCTGACTCTCACTCCACTGAGCTACCCAGCTGCCCCCCAGGCTACCAATCTTGAACAGTAAAATGGGAGGTAGAAAGGAGGTAGAATGAGGTGGGGCTGGAGGGCACATGTTGTATGAATGTTTATCTCTAGGAGCATTCCAAAGTTGCATATAAGTGACTTTAGAATTATGGTTTTTATTCTCTGATTCTTGTCCCTCCCATTAGCTGAGATAATAGAAAACTGACAGTCATGCCAGTTTCTGTGTCCCATTATACATAGATTAAATCTTTTAGAGTATGAGTTTTTAAGGTGATGTTTAAAGCTCAGCTGCACTATACTTGTTATGATGTAAGATTGTTAGTCTTGAGTTATTTCTGATAAGGTTGTTTTATAATCCTTCACAATAGGCTTTTCTGTGAAGCTGTGGTTTCATAAGTTTAGTAAAAAAATATCAATTCCCCTTCCCCTTAAAAAATGCCATTTCTACCCTCATCCTACTATGAGGTTGTTGGATTAGATGATTTTTAGGCATAGGCAAACTCTTTATCTGTGATAAGATAAACTCACACAGGAAAATGTTTTTTACACACACCCCTGTCACACCTTACTGTGGACTACCTCTTACTATGAAACTTTGAAATACTATGATCTAGTAATTACCATGTTTGTGATCTGAAGTAAGTACTGTTGTAATTAAGACTTCTGTCTTGTCTAGATGAAAAAACAAATCTGTCTTCCTTATGGGACTACAGTCTTATAGAATAGCTCTTGATTCTTGGTTCTTTTAAGAAGAGATCTATAATTGTCCAATTGAGCCTTTTAGTACCAGGTAAGCCATGGCATGAATCTGTGTGTCTCTTGTCCAAAGTGAGGTTAGCCAAGCTCAGAGAGCTAAGTGGTTACCAGGTGATGATTTTTTTGGCCATTGCAACTCATAAAGACTCTCTACAAAGGAGTAGAGGAGTTGTGAATTGGTGGTGATGGAGGGAGGACCCACACCCACAAAACCACCTTGCTTTGAAGTACTGAAGTGTAAGTATGTCTATCATTCAGACCCAAGAACAGGAACAAAGATTGATGGGGAAGTCTATGCCTGATCCAAAACCTCCATTGTCCAGAGCTCTGAGGAGTGCTGCCCTAATGAATTGAGTGGGTCCTTTCATTCTTTTTCTTAGTGGGCAATTATTGCCCTTGTTTAGACTTTAAGTAATAGGCTTCAGGGAAAAGATTGCATTATCTTACCAACCCTAAAAAAGTTATTCATAATAACACCACCAGAGGCCACACTTATTCATCATGGCTTAGAGCTACTTAATTGAAGAAGCAATGGAAACTCCCATGCCCCTGACTTCAAACATACCGAATCCACAGTCCTCTGTCCTGTGTCACTGGAATGGCTCGAAACCTCCAGAGCTCTGTTCTGGCAAAAAATGTCTGCAAGGCCTATAAAAGACAATGCTTATGAGGGTTAAATCATAGTACAACTTTATAGACTTCAACCAACATTTATTAATAAGTTGAAAAACTACTAAAAAGTCGAGAGGCACAAGATATAGTGGATAATCCCTGGAGCAGAGAAGGCCTTGAGTTACAAAACTGCCTATGATGTAATGATCATGGGCAAGTAACTTTTTAACGCTGTGCCCCAGGAAACACCCTCTAAGACAGTATATTACTGACAAGTGGCAGGTAAGCATTTTTGGATGAGTTTGCATACTGAGAGATCCCTATTCTGATGAAATCACAGGCCCAGATCCCCGTCCTACCCCCAACACAAAACAAAACTAGTTACAATATAAACTGTATTGAGCAAAGAAAGATATACAAGAGTTTAAAATTCATTTTGAACTTGACTTGTAAAGGGGCAAAATGAATGCAACTAGGAAGAGGTCCTTCTCAAATCCCTTCTCTATTAAGCCTTCCTAGACCATTCAAATCTCAGAATGACATCACTTTTCTTTGACCTCAACAATGATTTAGCAATTAGCAGTCATGTCATTTATGACATTTATTGTATTGTGGTATAGTACTGTTATTTAATACCTGTATTTGTGTCTAGAGGAGCAGTGAAGACGAAGGATAGAGAGCTAGCCTTGGAGTTAAGACCTGGGTTCAAATTCTGATTCTGATACATACTACCTGTTTTAACATTGTATAATCATAGACAAGTAATAACTTTCATGTCCTGAGGTATCTGAACTAGCTCAGTGTTTGGGAAACTCCAAAGAAAGTGTGGGAGAAAAGAGGTATTAGGGTGCCTATCAGATTGAAGGTCCATAGAGCCATTGTGCTGACTTCATTGTTGTATACTTGCGAAACCTGAACAGTGTTCCATCACCATGCCAGGAAATTGAATGGCTTCCATTTGAATTGTGTTAGGAATATTCTGATGATCACCTGGCAAGATAAGGAACCAGACACTGTGGTCTTTTCTCAGGCTGAATTGTCAAATATTCAGATTCTGCTGCAGAAAGTGCAACTGTGATTGTCTGGCCACATAGTTCAAATGCCAAATGTATGTTTGTCTAAAACATTATTTTATGGACAACTCACACAAGGCAAGCACTCACACAGAGGGCAGAAGAAGCAACATAAGAATACTTTCAAGGTCTTTCTAAAAAATTTTGGTATTGATTGGGAAACATGGGAAGACATTGGAATAGCATGATGTGCCAGCATCAAAGAAGGTCTTGTGCTCTATGAGCAAAGCAGACTTGCAGTAGCTCAAGAGAAACATGAGATGAACAAATTTAAGAGACATCTCCATCCAAAATGTACATATGGATTATTTGTGCCTGACCTGCAGTAGACCGTACTTGAACACATATTAGTTTGATCGACTACAGTGACCCATTGTATATCAATCCCAACATGGTAATGTCGTTTTGCTCTTGAGTATGAAGGACAGCAATGAGTAAACAAATCAGAGGCAAGTAACAATCTCTAAGGTACTAAGGTAATTCTCTAAGATTATTTGTATCAGGTGAAAACTAGATATTTTGATGAAATCACAGGTAGGGACAAAAAAATTATCTAACATTTTATGTTTATGTCTTATTTCTGCAACTAGATCTTAGGCTTCTTATGGATGATCTCAGACTATGGTTTATACTTCCTCCTAACCCCCCAAAAAAAAATCGAATTTAAGTCATGTGATTTAATGTCATTTTACAGATAAGAAAATCTGAGGCCCAAAAAGGTGAAGTCTCTTGATCTAAGTCACAGCTGGTAGATAGTAGAGCAGGGGCTATCATCCTAGCTCACGGTATGTAGAGCAGGGACTATATAATGCTCTTTCCATTATACTATTATCTTCCTTGAAATTATAAATTCCTTGAGAGAAAAGACCATGTCCTCTATTTGCCTCTCCTTCCCCCAGCAACTTCAATAAAAACTTAATTTATTAATAGTATGAAATGTTTCTTGACTTCTTGGGATATTGTTGGTTTGGCTATATGCTTACCTCATATAAATATGTTTGTCTATATAGCATTGTGTTGTTAGCTATACAGAACTGAAAATCATCTTCATCTGAATACATTTATCAAAGATCTAATTGTTTCTGTTTGAGGCATTGTCATAAGAATTGTATGGACCTTATACCTACATGGCCTCTTGTGACCTCACAATTTAAGACTGAAATAGATGTAGGAAGACCTCTCTCTCTGTGCCACTTAATTCCTGTGTGACCTTTAGTAAGTCATTTAGCTTCTCCGCATTGGTTTCCTCATCTGGTGAAAATGAAGGCATTAGAGTAGATGATTTCTAAGGTTCTTTCCAGCTCTAAATCTATGATCCAGTGACCCAGGAAAATAGGTATAGTAAATCAATCAGTTGTTTCTATCATATTTAGGTCATCAAATATGATCATATTTTAGGGTATGAATATCTAAAGTTAGAATGGAATTAGAATGGATAGAATTGGATGTTCTGTATTCATATTAAATAGAAGAGGGACGTAGTATACCTGCTCCATAAGAATTTATAATCTACAACAGCTGTGGACAGATGTCGATCACATAAGTATGTGAGTTAAACATTTACCTTGCATTGAAAGCTTTATATACTTTCCCCAAGAGCCAGCTGCTATACTACTACTAATCTCTAAAAGTGTTAGGCGACACTATGTGATTGGAAGATATGCCACAAACCATTTTTCAGTGTGTCTAGGAGAACTAGGGAGTATGATGTGACGGTGTTTCCTGGATTGTAATACTACGCAGGGCATTCTTTGGGTTAGCTGTGATTCTTTGGTCTCAGCTTTTAACTTGTGGTTTGGAGAGTTAGGACTCATAATTAATACACAAAACATTTAGATGTGTCTAGGGGAAGAATGAACTGACAGAACTTGAAAATCTAGAAAACAGAACCATTCCAACCCTTTTTCCAGTCTGGACATAAAATTTGCTTGGAATTACTGAAGGCCAGAGGTTTCCATCTGGGAGTTAATGAAAAGATTAATTGACCTTGTTTCCTTCTTCACAGATACACATCAAGATATTTTCTCCTTTTGTACTTTAATTTATTCAACATTTATTTAATGGCAATCAGCTCTTTAAAAATAAAGATAATTTCCCCCCCCCCTTAATAACAGTTCATTGAAAAAAAGTTCAATGCTTTGTATTGAATTATATTAAACAATCTAGGCCCAGAAAGGAAATGAGGAAATTAGCTTCCTGATGCTTGAAGAGAAGAGGTGTAGTTTACATTGTACAGTGTGGACAGGTGGTCCACCTATGGATATTGGAATGTTCCGTAACTCTCCAGAATGGTAGCCGTGTTGGTTAGTTTTGCTTAACTATTCTTTGTCACAAAGGTTGAGGTCCTTGGGCAATGGTGGTTGAGGGACATATCCTGAAAAACCTGTAATGAAAAAAACAAAAAATTGTGAGAATGGGTAATTAACCTGGGTGAGAAAAGTAGGAGAAAAGCTTGACTTCTGGGGAAATGTTTTCTTCTTGAGAATTCATGCACGTGATTCATTCAGAGATATTCGTTCTCTTTGGGAAAAATAATGTTAGGTCAGATTTCCCGTGACTCTTTGGAGCATGGAACTCATAAACAGTACTCCATGTGGCACGTTAGACAGTTCTTACCCCAAAATAACTCAAAACACTACAGGAGAGATTTCAAAACGCCAGCTATAGTAGGAACAGGCGCCCTCCAGGTGTGTTTGCTCGCTAATCTTATCCCTGCTAAAAGACAGCCATGACCATAAGGAGTGAACCCAGGGAAAACTGCACCCTTAGTCGCGGGCACTCGAGTTAGCTGCCGGGAATACTTCAGTTCTACGAACATCAAATCCAAACGCTGTCTTTTTTGGCGTTGCCTTGCCATTTCCTCTTTTGTAAAAGAGTCAATAAAAAGACCCACATTCCCAATTAGATTTCTTTTTTGACCAGCAGACCCAGGTGGCTTACTCTTGAAAAGGCCAGGCTTTCTTCAGCTCCCCTGCCTTCCTCCTTCTCAACCTGCAGACGAGAGCCATCAACAGCCCAGGAAAGTAAATCGATTTTCTCCTGTTAAAAAGGCGAAAGTAGCCCTGAATCGTCGGGCTCCGGACTGGGTGGAGAGACTAAGGGCCACAATAATAGCCCGATGACTCAGGGTGGAGCTCTGCATCCTGGAAAGGGGACACGGCCAAGTCTGCTAGATGGAGCCAGAAGTTTCTACCGGGCCAGTTGCTTCCTCCCTCTCGCTCCTCTCCTTATCTCCTCCGTGCCTCTTTGCACTAAGAGGGCTATTTCCAGATACTTCCAGCCCTTTCCTCTCACGTCACTCCACCATTAATTCATAAAGGTGCGTGGCCACGGACTTGAGGACACCCTTGTCGGCGGACTCCGTCGCCTCCGCTTTAACCTCACCCTCCCCACCCCCCCAGCCTCCGCCCAGCTCAGCCCAGCCCAGCCCAGCTCGGCCCCACTCACTCTCCCCGCCCCAGACCCAGCCCCAACCCCAGTTAGTAGCAGCCTCTCCAGCAAGCAGCCGCCGCCGCCTCAGCCCTAGACGTAGAAGCAGCAGCAGCAGCAGAAGCAGCCGCAGCACGAATAGTACTCGTAGTCGCTCCTCCGGCAGAGCATGAGCGCGGCCACTCACTCTCCAATGGTGCAGATGGCGACCAGCAACAGTGGCAACGGCGGGGATCGAGACCCCTTACCCCCAGGCTGGGAAATTAAAATCGATCCCCAGACCGGTTGGCCCTTCTTCGTGGATCACAACAACCGGACCACTACGTGGAACGACCCGCGCGTCCCCCCAGAGGGGCCCAAAGTGAGTGGTCTTCCCTCCCCCACCACTGGCCTTGCCCACTTCTCAACCCAGGGCAATAGGCAGCATTTGAGGGTTTGGGGATTAAGAGGAGGGACTGGGACATCTTTGGGGATGGGACCGGGAGAAGAGAGTACGCAAACCACCCTCCTTTCCTTTTGGTCTTTTTTGGGGAGAGTGTTGGGCAGTGCAGGGAAAGTTGGTAGCGGAAAGGAGGGGCAGCTGGGCGGTAACGGCGGGGTGGTGGTCCGTGAATGTGGCTGCGAGTGCGTGCGCGCGCCCCGCTGAGGTACAGGTTATTCTGTCCAGCGGCGTGGCATTGCCGAGAGACCGAGACAGTCGTGGCTTGGGAGAAAGACCTGGAGAGATCTCCGAACAGGACCCAGGCGGATAGGCTAAGACTAGAGATTTGGGCCTGGAGACAGACTGAGACAGATTTGCCGGGTCACTGAGGGGGGTGGGTAGAATCCAGGAGAAGGGGCCACAGGGGCTGGCCGGGAAAGGGCAGGAGATGGAAAGGGCATTCATTGGCAAGCCCGCTCTCTCTCCACCCCACCCCACCCCCAAGTGGAGGGCAAGAGCTGCCTTTTGTCTCTGACGCACTGCAGCTCCTCTCAGTGCGCTAAATCATTTGATACTTCAGCCTGTAATGTTTATTTAAAGTTGGTGAAGTCCACCGGAGCAGCGCAGAGAGAAGGGAAACTGATTTATTCTTCGGCTGCGTTTGCAGGTTAAAACATTGGACAACGTTCAACAGGAAAGACAGAAAAACACCCCACAATTGAGTGGTGGCTGGCTACCTTCTTTTTTGAGCTTCCTAGGAAGTTTTGTCCCCTGCCTTGTTTAAACTTATGTTCACCGAGAGAGGCATTTCTATTCTAAATAAGTCCATAGATAGCGATGGTAGGGAGAGAGGCACCCGATGTAGAAGGCCTCGTGGCTCCAGATTTAAAGGATCTGGATTTGAATTCCAGGCTTTGCCCCTTATTATCTGGGTGACCTTGCTTAGGCAAAACCATAAATTCTATGTTCCTCAGTTTCCTCATCTGAGAGAATTGGATTGGATTGGATTGGATGGAGCAATTGGATGAGTCTCTTCCAGATCAGATCCTAAAAGAGAAAGGAAAGGCAGGAAAAAAATATTCCTCCTGACAACCTATTATATGATTTCTGGGCGACATTTGGACCAGAAAAATGTTACATTAACAGTTGCCGTTTGTGTTATCTGTTGAAAAGGTGCATTATGCTGCATTTAAAGGGAAATTTTAGTCTCTTGATGTCTTGCAAAGCTTATATTTGATTTTTCAGTTTTCATTCTTAATGAAAGTATCTTTAATAAAACTTTCTCTAGCCAGGGGTGGCAACACCAAGAACCAGTGATTCCAGAAATGCTCTTTATGCCTGGGCCATGGTCTCTAGTTGGCTAAGCACAGGGGAAAACTAGAAGAAAAAGACTGAGAGGAGGTTGCTAAAGGCCTATGTTGAAAGAAGTTTGGGTGGACTCTCTGGAGCCACAAAATTTGGCTCATGGCCCCAAAAGGCCTGGCCTCTCTCCCTGCCAAGGAAGGTTCCTGACACTTCTTCGGAAATGGGTTGAAACTTCCCAGCTGTTCCCCTAAAAATGGTGGGCAGGAACTGGCAGACACTGTTTTTTTTCTGTTGCCCACTCAGGCAGCAGCAAAATGCAGAGTCCAGCTAGCTGTGAAGGTGACTCTCCTCATCTCAGTACTAGGCTGGCACATTTGCGGGGTTGCAGGCCTAGTCCTTGAAGCAGACTTTTGCTCCCAGACTAGATTTATCCTCATTAGGCTCTTAGATTATACTTTAAGATACAATTCGGGTATGCCAGTTCACAGAAGGGAGATATCATTTTCATATTTGTTAATAATGGACTTTTTTTCACCTTTATATAACTAAGCAGAATATTCTGTCACCTAAAAAAGAAGACTTAACTCTTATTTCCAACATTTAAAAAATAACAAAAATCAAAACCAAAAGGTCAGTAAAGCAGTAACCAATGGACAGGTTATTTTAAAGTTTAAAAGGTATTCAATGACTTGTGAATGTCAACTTCCAGAGAAAGAACTGATAAATAGAAATATGAAACACACACACACATATATCTTTTTCTTTGGTGATGCTTTTTGTGGTGCAGGGATGGAAGAGTGTTGAGCTACCTGAGAATAAATACTATTTTTAAAAATGTTCTAAGGGGGAAAAAAGAATTTGATGATGACTTTTTAAAAATCAATTAATCTAATTAATCCAATTAACTAAAATTTAATTAGATTGATTTAATTAATTTAAAATGATTTAAGTAATTGATTTAATTAATTTAAGGATGTATTTTTTTAAAAACATTTTAATGCTTTTTCCCACTTGAACTTTACAAACTACTATCTACTTCTCAAACCTCCCTGGGCTGCAGTTTACTGAACTATTAGATAAAGGTTGGAGATGATCCCTTCTAGTACTGAGACTCTGATACTATGATCCTATGATTTTACAATGCTGAGGAAACTCCCCTGCCCACAGACATCAAATTCACAAGTAATTAATTGTATACTCATTTCTAAAAATTAGCACAGCTGACTAATTTTCTATAATTAACTTTGGGTATAATTGTGTGCATGAATTTTTGAATGTTCAACCACTTGGGTGGGGTAGAAATCATCTTATGGAAGTTTTTGTATAGTAGCTGGGTTGGCATTTTAAATCAACTTAGAAGAGGATATTAGGTAGTTACGGAACATTTGTTTTGCCATGTCATTCTAGTATAAACCACCAAGTTTGTGGGAAAACCTGTAAAAATCAGGAAAATGTGAGCTAGTCGGTAATAAACTATCAAGTTTGAGCATTTGCCGCATGTGTTGAATGGCCTAGATAGTCTGGCATTTTGTTGTAAACATGAAACTGGTCTAACAAGTCCAGAAAGCTATGTGCAAGAAATGTCTGCCCAATATATTATGTAGACCATGTTTTTTTTTAAAAATCAGGGAAGGGCTTTGGTGTGAATAAATCTGAAAGTCTATCACAAAAGCCAGGTAGGTAATATAAATATTATGAACCCTATTTTATAAATAAGAAAACCCAGGGAATTGTAAGAGATTGGCCCTACAGGCAAATGGCTGACTTCATCTATGTTGGAGCCAGGACTTCCCTAGGTCTTCTAACTCAAGTCAGCTGTGAGCAAGAGAACCAGATTAAAATATATTGGGAAATGTTTAACAACAATAATAATATTTTAATAATAATAACAATAATATTAATAATTATTGTTATTGTGTATATGGCATAATGTTAATTTGCAGCCCCTTCCTCAGCCATTTTTCCTGTATTCTTCTATCTAATCAGGCTCATTCTTTCTGCACTCTGGCTTTATGACTTCCAGGAAAATGAATCTCTTGTATTTACATACTCACAAAGTGGGTCAGTGGATAGAAAGCTAGGCCTAGAAACTCAAATCTGGCTTCAGACACTTTCTAGCCGTGTGACCCTGGGCAAATCACTAAACCCCCCATTGCCTAGTCCTTACCACTCTTCTGCTTTGGAACCAATACTTAGTATTGGTTCTAAGAGAGAAGGTAAGGGTTTAAAAGAAAGGAAAAAAAGAACTCAGAAAATAATAAGAAGAAAACATTCATCCCCTCCTGGGGCTTTTCCCAGAAAAATAAGCCATGTGCTGGACTTTTCAGGATCTCATATGCTAACTTCCCCCCTCCCCCCCCCACCTTCCTGCAATATTCTTAAGAAATGGATATTAGATTATCTGTGTAGTCAATAAATTAGCCCTCAATAGACCAGGAAGGAAATAGGAGATGGGACTATTGCAGGGGTGTCGTAAATCTCAGACCACCTCAAGAAGCCATTAATCCAAACCCCTCTGCTTATGAATCAAGAAACAGAGAACCAGAGATATTAAGTGATTTTGCTCATGGTCAAACAGAATATGAAATCAAACTCTTGGACTTAAGTCAATATTTTTTATTCATCTGTATTTTCTTTTATAAACCAGCCATTTATGGCTAAACATAACTTTTTGTTTTTGATCTTATAAGTTTAAAAAATAATATTTTACAAAATCCTAATAAAAATAATAAGCATATGGAGAGGCTTGTGTAAGGTAGCAAGTTTAAGTAAGGCCTTCCAGAAACCTGGCTCTCAAGTGTTTTCCTCCTGCCATTCTACCTGTGTCCTGAAACACCACTAGTGTCATAGTATTTCCCTGCACACAAATCTTTTGTGAAGAACAAATGGTTTGTGAAGATCTACAGGTTTCCTGTTGTGTTTCTAAGATGAAACCATAGTCATCTCTTCCTGAATTCTGAAAATTTGTGATTGCTTGAAAGAGGGGGGGGGGGGGCAAGGTATCTAATTATTTTAAAGACGTGGAAAACTGAGGGTCAGAGAAACATTGATTTGCCCAAACTACATTAGCTATGTGGTAGGGCCTTTCATTCCTCATCCTTTGCTTATTCCACAAAACTACTTAGCTATAACATTATCCTTTACTGTCTTATAACATTTTTTCTACTTATGTTAGTTTTTTATTTATTACTTGCCTTAATCTTTCAAGTAAGACCATAGATTCTTTGAGACCAAAAATTGTTTTGTTGTTTCTCTTCAGAGACAAATCCAACTTTTTGGAGAACAGGGCACCTTAGTTCAAATCAAAGTTGAAGCCAGACACACCAATTTCTATAGTTATTCCAGGTCAAGCACTGCATTTCCTGGTGTCAGGGCATGGAAGAAATGTAGGCTTTCTCTCCCAAAGGGTGACTGTCCTTAGGAAGATGGACTGAAGAATATGGTTTTCTCTATAGGCTCAGAAGTAACTATCCACAGGCCCAAGTATCAGCCAATCAATTTCCTAAATATAATGACTTCTTACATAAAATTGTGGACAATAATGATGGATTCTTTGTGGAGAAGATACTAGGAACTGATCCTACAACATATATTTAATTATCCATGATTAATTCAGAAATATTAGTTAAGCACCAAACATGTACAAGATACATATTGATGAATAAGAAGATGGACTCAACCCTGAAGGAATTCATACTCTAGTAAAATGAAACTGTCTATCTTTGCTGTGCATACTATAGACCTTCAGACTGAGTCACAAAGCATTTTGCTAGTTTGCAATGACTACAACATGCCTTTATTTAGCATATTTACTCTCTACAGTTTCCCCAGGAGGGCTATTTCTTTTTATAATATCTCTGGCTCTTAACATTTTTCTGAAAATTGTGAACGACATACATCAACAAACTTTTCCATATAGAAAGATAAGGAAAAAAAGATGACTATAAATGAAATTGAATCCTTATTATGTACAATTTGTCTTTTGAAGTATGCATTAAATTGAACAGGGTAGTACTAATATTGCCTTTCTTGTCTTCCTTATGCTCTGTAAAAATTTTTTAAATGTTTTAGCAATGATCTTTTCCTTTTAAATGAGTATAAGTACCCTTCTACTACTTCCACAACTCTTCACTCCCAAAATAAAAGTCCCTCATTATAATAAGTATATCCAAACAAAACAAATTCCAACAAAATGAAAACAACTCTCTATTCCCCAAAATAAAAACCCTCCCTTATAACAAATAAGTATATTCAAGCAAAAAAATTCACAGATTGCTTATGGCTGATAAATATGTTTCATTCCATACTTACACAATTATTTCTCTGTCAAGAAATATAAAGGGCTTCATCATCGGCTTTTGGAGCCTTTATTCATTGATTTGTCAGAATTCTTAATTCTTTCAAAGTTGATTTCCTTTATGATATTGTAGCTTATTGTATAAATTGTTCTCCTGGTTCTGCCTATTTCACATTCTATCAGTTCATACGAGTCCATCCAGGTTTCTCCGAAGTCATCCCATTCATCATTTTTTATAGCACAATAGTATTCCATTACATTCGTATAGCATAATTTGTTAAATCTTTTCTTAAGTTGATAGGTAGCCACATTTTTGTTGGCTACAACAAAAACATTTCTATAAATATGTTGAGCATATGGATCCTTGCCTCTTATCTTTGATCTCCCTTTGAGATATATACCTAATAATGGTGTCACTAGGTTGCAGGGGTGTGTGTGTTTGTTTGTGTGTGTGAGTGTGTGTGTGTGAGTGTGTGTGTGTGAGAGAGAGAGAGAGAGAGAGAGAGAGAGAGAATATACAGAGTTTAGTAACTTGAGGTATAGTTCCAAATTGCTTTCCAGAAAGGCTGAACTAGTTCACAGCTTCACCAAAAGGACTTTCATGGGTTTTATTTCTGCCTCTTCAATAATTGTAATTTTCTCTTTTTGGTCGCCTTTTAATATGATCAATGAGAGCTAAAATTTTAGTTACTCCAATTTACATTTCTATAATTATTAATGATTTTGAAGCATTTTTTTCAGATGGCTTTTGATAGCTTGGATTTCTTCTCTTAAGAACTGCCTGTTCATTTCCTTTGACCCATTAACTTGCCTATTCTCATGCATTGTCCATTTATATATTAAGTAATGGCTCTTGTTCTTTGTTTTTAGATATTAGACTTTAGATACTTTTGTTTTCAAAATAACAAATTTCTTTCTGGGTAACAGTGACTCATCCTCTTCCAAGATGGTAAACAGGAGAGAAAGAGGCAAATTTTCAGCTGATAATAGGCCTGCTTTTTATCCATTTCTATAAAAGAGTTCCATTAGGCACTGAGCTATGGGTCTCAATTTGTTTGTTGCTGGGCTGTAAATAGGATGAAACCACATTTCATCTTTTATTTGAACATTTCAATTAGAAAACAAGTTTTCTGTAGCTAAAAAGCATAATCCTTTAAAATCTCATAGCCACACAGGAGCCTAGATTTTCAGTAGACATTCAGGGATTTGCTGGGGTTTTTCTTCAGAATACCCAGTGATTTGATTAGGGGATGAAGAATATGTGAGTGTCTAAATTTTTTTTTTTAAATCTAAGCATAGAGGAACCTGCAATAACTACATGGCAGAATGTGGTGTCTCTAGTGAGAATTCAGTAATTTTCTCTGTTAGTTGAACAGTTTCCATACTCACTAGGTAATGTTTTACCCACATTTTCACCATGTGTCCCAGTAGTGTAGTGGTGGCAGTGACTCAGAACCAAGGCCTATGCCCTCTCAGTCTGGACTGGAAAAATGACTCAGCACTGAGCCTGTGGACGAGATGATGCTTGAAGCCCAAGTGTACTGAATGTTCTCTACTGGATTCTTATCCTCACTCAGAGAGGTGACAAGCTAAAAGCTGCCTTCCTGTGCTGTTTATTAGGACCAAATGGTTAAGGATTTTCATGGTTTCTTTCCTTTTTTTTTTTTAAAACAAGCACTGGCAGCATTTTCTTTCAAAAATTTAAGAGATGTATAGTATTAGGCAGCCCATTCGAGTTGTGGGGTGGGGTGGGGTGGGGAGCTCCCCAATTTAAGAGAGGAAATTTAACTCAGCCACTCTCTCCACCTCCAGATTTGGTTTACCTGATTATGTACCTATCTGTACTATATCTAGCTATTTCCCCCTAAGCTACTGTGCCTTCCTGGACTCCTTGGATTTCCTTGGCTCCCCCAAAGCTGACCAACCTCTAAGATACAGTATATAACAAATTGGCCTCTCCTGATAAAGAAACAGAGCTGCTTGGCAGGTCCTCCAGGAGTCAGCTAGTAGCAGGAAAGGGGTTGTTGACCAGTCACTACTGGAAAGGATATGGGCCCTGTGTTCTTACAGTTTGCTCTCACTACCATCATTGAGACAAAGCAGATGAGAGTGGTCTCCAGACACATATTCCCTTTACATCTTTTGGCCTGTATGTATATAATTTTTTTTCCCCTTCTAGGCTGCCTCTTCTCTGACATTTTAACCTGCTAAATTGAAAGCAAGTTAAACAATATGGATAAAGGACTAACTTTTTCATCTCTGAATAAGGGCAAATAAAAGCCATTGTACATAATAGATGTTTTATTAAAAATGATTGATTTAATTTGTATAAAAACGTTAGAAAGGGAGAATCTCTCAATGTGATTTGCTCTAGGCCTGGAAGTCTTGTAGGAATGACTCTAATAACCATTTTTCTCATATTTTTCTGGGATATCCTTGAACCTTTTTCTTTCCCTATGTTTATTTGAGAGGAACATGGTATCACTTTTTCTCTCTACTTTCCTTCAGCTTTAAATGATGCTCACTCTTCAAAATTAGGTCAGATTACTTATTCAGGTTAGAATTGCCTCCATAGGGTGGGCTTATAGTGCTTTAGGGTATCAAAAACTTCATTTTTCTTTTCCTTTCCTGAAATAGCAAAGAGTGCTTTCATGAACTGTTTTTAGGTTATATTTTGGATATGGTAACTGCTAATTTGCATTTCCCATTGTTTAACTGGGAAAGTTGTGAATTGCCATACATTAGACATATCTAGTAGCATCAGTTTATAGATTTGGAAGGACCCTTGGAGGTCACCTCATCCAGCCCCCCTTCATTTTACAGGTGAGGAAACTTGAAGATCAGAGGTCAAATTACTTCCCTCGGGTTACATTAGGAAGGTAGTAGAAGCTAGATCCCCCTTCCACATCCCATGACTTAAAAAAACAGTGAGCCCCTTTCTCCTACCTACCCATTAAAAACAATGTTTGGACTGAAGAAGGGTGTTCTAGCCATTACTAAATATGCTTCCAAACAGAAAGAGATAAAACAAGCCACTTCCCGAAGTAGCTGGATATTTGATGTCTAAAAGATAAGAAATTCTGACAATTAACTTAAGTTTTTTCATTTTTGAAGAGTTGACCTTGAGAGTTCCATCCTGAGTTACCAGCTATAAGGATACCATTGTTTTAGTTATTTCTGTTAATGTTTTTACAATCATTTGCATTTTCTTCTCTCCTTCTCCTTCCCATTAAAACCATCCCCTTGTAGCAGATTTTTTTTAAGAGGTAAAAAAAAAGTTATTCACCAAAATCTACTGGCAGTATATGCAGTATTCCACACCTATACCCACATCTCTGCAGTGAAAAGCAGTAGATGTATTTTCTGTTCTCTTCTCTAGAGCCATGCTCCTTTATTATAACCAAGTATTTAGTTTGACTTTATTCATTTCATTTACATTGTTGTAGTCATGTATCTTATATTGTTTTCATGGTTCTATTTATTCATTTCGCTTTGCATCAATTCATATGTCTTCCTATTCTTTGAATTCTTAATATTTTGCATTCCTATGCTATAGGAATATTCCACTGAATCATGTACCTTAGTTCATTAGTCATTACCCAATCATTGGGCAGTACCTGTTTTGTATCCAGTTTTTTGCTACCACAGAAAGTGCGACTATTTTGATATGTATGTAGGCCCTTCCTTTCAGTATTTGACCTTTCTTGGGACTTCTTTTTTTGACTTTGTAAATCTAGTCCTAGGATCTTTGGAACACAGAGTATAGACACTTAAGTTACTTTGAGTATTATTACAAAATTATTTTCTTCTTTATTTTAAAAGGAACAATTTCAGGACTTATCTTGTTCTAAAATAAATTTGAAATTTTGTATATGTTCTTTTTTTTTTTAACCCTTCTGTCTTAGTAAGTCTAAGATAGAAGGGCAAGAGCTAGACAATCAGGGTTAAGTGACTTGCCCAGGGTCACACAGCTAGGAAGTGTCTGAGGCCAGATTTGAACCCAGGAGTTCTTATCTCCAGGACTTGGCTCTCTATCCACTGAGCCACCTAGTGTTCCCTATGCTTTCTTATATATTATTTCAGTTGTGAGATTGGTTAAAATGGAAATCCTAACCTTTTTTTGTAAGGAGGCCTTAATTTTAGAGTTCCTGAAGACATGAGATGAACAAAGTAGTAGGGAGAAAGGAGAGGGGTAGGCTGATAGTAAAATCTTTCAAAGGGAAGGGAATGGTTACTTGATCTGCTGAATTCCAGAGGAAATGAGGTGGAACAGCACCAGTTGGCTTAGAGATCACAAAAGAAGACCTTTGAAATCTACCAGTGGGCCTTGATCTCCTGATTGAGAATTCCGGGTTAAAGTTTTCAAATTTGTGGCATGTCGATTTTGCAGGCAGCTTTTAATTTTTTATCTCAAGGCTGCAAAAACAATGTCTTTATTATATATGTTTATCGTATATGTTTACATATATATCAACACATATACAAACATGTGTATATATGTACTACACATACAATAAACATGTATATAAGGTTTTATGTATATAATCTTTTATTCTAGCAGTATTTCCCTTTCCTTATCCTCCATGAAAAGAGAAGATATTTTTATCTTCTCTCTTCTCTAGAACCTTCATTAGTTTTTTTAATTACTCAGAATTCAACTTCCTTTAGCAAACTTTTAATTTATATTGTTGTAATCATTGGGCATGTCGTTTATTACTATTTTTAAAGCAAAGCATGGTTAGGGGTAAGAAAATATTTTGGACCAAGCAGAACTCCACAAAAGATAAACAAGTTATTTTTTACAATGTTTTGTAAGAGTTCTTAACGTAGGGGGTCATGGATAGATTTGAGTGTCTCTGAACTTAGGAAAAAAATACACCTTTATTTTCACTAACTTTTAACTGAAATTTAGCCTTTCATTCAACAATGAAGGAAATCCCCTGTTCTTTGGTTTTGATGTACATGTATGATCACTGAGAACAGAGCACACCATTAAGAGTTTGCCCTTTTGTTCTCATACTATTTATTTTGAGCAGGTTGATACCTGTTGACTAGATCAGGGAATTTTGGAGTTAGGGCACTGGAGTTATATTGGTGCTTTCTGTTCCAATTATTTATGGACATAGTTCTTGAGGCTTCAGCAAGTCATCTGTTAAATGGTTACAAAATAAACTGTTTTATGAGACTTGATACTGGAAAATGGTTTTTAAATCTGCAGCTTTAATGTGCTGCATAAATACAAAGTTCTTATTACCAACCTGCACAAAGCCACTAATAGAAAAGGCATGTCAAACCTTGTCTTTACATGGACAAAGCAGCTTATTAATGATCAAAAAAGTAGCTATTTGGCATAGTGTAGGCCTAGCCTCAGAGAACAGCAGTTTTAAATTTCAAGAAGTTGGGTTTTTTTAATTCAATTTTACTTCATTTTCACTTCCAGAATTCTCTCTCTTACTTTCCCTCCCCCAACCACTGATAAAGCAAGAAAAACAAAACTGTTACAATTATGTACATTAATGCAAAATAAATCCCCACATTAGCCATATCTAAAAACAATGTTTCATGCTCTAAGCCCATCCCCTTTCTTTCTAGAGTTAAATGGCATGTTTCATCTTAACTGTTGTGTTGATCAGATTTCTTAGGTCTTTCAGGTTTTTACAGTATTGTTTAATTATATAAATTGTTCTGACATTGTTCATTCTACTTTGCATCAGTTCATATGAATCTTTCCAGATTTTTCTAAAACCATCCTCTTCATTATTACTTATATAGCATGATGACATTCCATAACATGCACATAAGTTGTTCAACTATTCCCCAGTTGGTTGCCATTCTCTGAGTTTACAATTCTTTACCACAACAACAATAACTTTATATTCAAAAATAGTTTTATGTATAGTTCTTTTTCGTTTTTCTTCTGTCTCTTTGGAGTGTAGATCTCATAACAGTATAGCTTAGCTCAAAGGGTTTGCATAATTTAATAGTTTTGGGGTAGGTAATTCCAAATTGCTTTCCAGAACGGCTGGACCAGGAAAACCTAATCTAGTTTTGTTTTGTTTTCTGTAGGAAGATAGTGAACATCCAGCTTTTTAAAATTCTGGAATTAAATATCCCAGTAATCACTAATAAACTATCAGGTTAAATTTGGTAGATTTTAATTCCTTATAAAGTCCTAATACAACAAGATTCCTGTGTTTCTAAGCACATCATTGAAGAATTTAAAGAATATCTTTTTAATCATTGGACATTTATTGAGCACCTACCTGCTCTGTCCAGGAAAGTAGGGTTGGGGGTAGGGAGGAATTACAAAGAATGTAAGCTGTGCTTTCAACCCCCAAGGAGTTTAAAATTCACCTTGACCTGCACATTTTGATCCTTCATTTTGTAGTAAAAACAAACATTTCCTAGGCCTGCTATTGATTCATACTAAAAATTCAATGGCTGCTTGGAATGTTTGGCATTCATGATACGGTGAAAAGGTCACTGGATTTGGAGCCAGAGCTACCTGAATTCATCTCCCAGCACTGCCAACCTAGTGTAACTTTGGGCAAGTCTGTTTAACTTCTACAGGCCTTGATTTGTTGTTATTTGTCCTTTGTATGACATGAGGGCCACAAATTTAATCATATGTAAAAAGAGGGAGTTGGAATAGATGGCCTCCAAAGTCCCTTTCATTTCTTTCAGTGATCCTAAGTGACTTCCCCTATTTGTTTCCTCATCTCTAAAATGATGAAATTGAGAACTACTAGATCTAAGGTCTCTTCCAGCCATGAATCTATGACTACATAAAGATATTTTTCTCTTATGAGTTAATATCCCACATTGAAAAATATTAAAAATGTTGAGAAACTAATTCAATAGGATTTCTCCTGAGCAATAACAACAATAGTAAAAGACTTTCACAATACACTGGAATATGTTTTGCCTTTGTAGTCAGGGGAGGGAAAAATAGGGAGAGAGTAAAAAGAAAGAAATTGTTTTTGATAGCTCAATTAACCAAACCATTGTAGTATATTGAGGGGAGGGTGTAGGAAGGAAATCTTGGCTGTTTTTAATAGAGATAAGCAATAGTTTTAGTATCATCTGACATCTTGTAGACTAACAGAGCTTAAAATGATAGAATGTTAAAACTTTTACATAATAACTCACCAGACTCCATGGGAAGTGGGTAATAATGGTTGACATTTTATAACACTTCAAAGTTTGCAAGATACCCATACATTCCCTTTTGATCCATACAACAACTCTATGGATTATGATACTATTATCTCCATTTTACTAATGAGAAAACTGGAGGTAAGCAAGATAAAATAACTTGCCCCTAAATCACACAGTTAAAAATCTTAATTCGTTCCACTACATCATGCTACCTTTCTGTGCCTAAATCATTTAAGAACTAATTCCTACCCCAAAATTTCTGAGAAAAAAACTTCCGGTCTCCTCTTTATTTCCTTCCATTTTGTCATCTTGAATTTGACTGCACTTTTCTTGGTTCATCATCTAATTGTTTGATCTTAATCACAATTTAAATGGTTCTTCTGGCCTAAAAACTCAGATAATTAAATCTTTGTCCTACTTAGGAACTCTACATTTATGCAGAATGCAATGGAACCATTATTACTGTGGTAATAGTAATAGGTAATAGGCCACAGAATTGGTGCCTAGAAATCATTGGTCCAATTCTTTGTTCAGGTGAAGAAACTGAGAAGCAGTAGATTTTAAGTAGCAGTGTTCAGTTCTAAACCTTTGATTTCTGTATTCCAAATTCAGAACCGTTTCTATTACACCATGTAGGTGACATCATTATACTTCATTTGAGATAGCTTAGACTTAGCATTAGTTTTCAGCAATTTCTGTTGATTAAAGCAGTGTTTCCCAAACCCAAGCTATTTTCTGTGTGCATAGACGATCTAATTTTTTTCTTGTAGACTGCTCTAACCTCTGCCAGGCTCAAAAAGTAGAAAAAAATAACCAGCAGTGGCATCAGAGGACCTGAGTTCAAATACCTTCTCTAGCATTTATTCCTTATATGACTGACAAATCATTTAATCTCAGGTTCGATTTCCTCATCTTTAAAATGAAAGCGTTTGGATTTTGGCTAGAGGGCTTTTCCAGCTCTAAGATCCTGTGTGAGCCAGGGAGAAACTGGGAATGAGGAAAGACTCCAAAAGGAAAAGAATGGAGTTTTTGAAATCTATACATATTAAGCCATAAGAATCTTTGATAGCAAAAGTATTACGGATCGATAAAGATTTGCTGGGATCAACAGTTTACAACATATTAAGGATTTGTGTAACTGTGGTCAAAGCCTGGGATTCCTTGTTTAGTCAAGATTACTTGGTTTGTGGACTAGAAGGAACCCTCTGCCGGTCTAGATGTCTCAAAATTAACCCCTCCTTAATCCTAAGGGTAACCAGAGGAAAGAGTATATAAATGGATCATCATGATCCTTTGGCACTCTCAAGGGGGGGGGGGGGGGAAAGCCTATTCACAAGTATATGCCCAGATACTTGCTGATGGGTTGATAGTATCCTCTCCGTATTGGAATGACAACACTTTTGAAGGCACTGGGGCTTAATTTGAGTTCCTTCTGGTTTTGTTTTGGCTTAATAATTGAATGCAAGTTTAAAGTGTGTTGTTTAATACCAATATTCTACTGCTTGTATTGAATAGAATACTGTAATAGCCATAGAATTAAAATTGGGTTTTCATTCAAAACTCAGAGGCAACTGACTGGTGCATGGTAGTGGCAAATAGACTGCAACCCATAACAAATAAGGAATTAGGAAAAAGAACCAAAGCAAAGGATGTCATGAAATAAAAGTATATAATCAGAGAAATGTAAGTTCAGTGTGTCAGTTGTGTGGTAAAAGTGAATAATAACTGATTAGTATCCCTGGGATATGAGAAAGAAAGCAAAAACCACAGCAGTACATTGAGCCAGCCTCCTATGGGGAAAGTAATAGGAAGATACAGGGCAAGCATTAACTAGGCTAGGCAGGCATGTATTGGTTGTAATCTTCATTGATGATGGGAACTCCAAATAGATGAGATCCCAGGTTCACTTGAGTATATGGGTTAAACTTTATTGTTCTTAAATTTTCTCATACTATTAACTTTAAAAAATTATTGCCTTTTGTTGCTTCCCCTTTAAACTCACAACCACATTCATTATTGTATCTCTTGTAATAAAGACATTTAAGCACTGTCGACCTCGTGTATTTAACTCCACCATCCATAGTACCCCATCCTTATGTATACTTTCTTTTAAGTTCTCAAGCATGAACATTCTTTAGATTATGTTTAGCTAACAAAGCAGCCCTTTAATTTGGTTGAGGCTGTGGGTAGAATGAGGATGGCCTGAACTACAAGTGAGCCAACCTTTCTTTACATGTAGGGAGTGCCCCACTTTTATGGATGAGACTGATGATGTCCAGAGAGGTAAGGAAATCGTTTTGGGGGGCCTACTACTCTTTAAATTCAAACCTAAGTCTTCAATGTCTATACTCTTTCCACCATACTATGCTGAAAATAACACCATTTGTACTATCTACAACTCAGTCATTTTTAAAGTTCAAGTAAGGTAATGATATGAAAGTGCTGTGTAAACTTATAAAATGCTCTTCAATAATACCTTACAAGATAATCATTTTTCCTTTAAATCCACATGGATTTTATATTTTGTATCAATATAAAGTAGTATATATATAGAGATTTAACTCTGGAGTACAAGCCCAAAATAAAAACTTTGCCCTAGGTATCCTAATAAATACTTGTACTCAATAGGACAGATTTTTATCTCATCCAGGGATAATTTTTCCTTAATCGCTTATTCTGGTAATTTTCCATGGAGTAATTCATCTATAGAAACTGGCACTTGAGGGCAGGGCAGTTTTCTGAGAATTTTATGACAATTTATAAAATGACTGGCAAGAACTATCAGATGTTAAATGAAAATACAGCAAGGTAAGCAGTGGATGGTATTTAAAATAAAAATAAATTGAATAATATAGAAATATGTTTTGTGTGATAATACATGTATAACTCAGATTGAATTGCTTATCAGTTCCTAGAGGGAGGACGGAAGAAAGGGGGGAGACAATATGGATCATATGACTTTGGAAAACTTAATGTGGAAATTTGTTACTAATAAATAAAAGATGAGCAGTGAATTTTTTAGTTCCTCCCTAAACTTGGGAAATAATACATTTCCAATGTTATTATCTAAAAGACAATATCATCTAGCAAAATTGTTTGGCAAAAAGTCATTCCCAGAATGTTAAGATTGAGGTATGTAAAAATTAAATTATCAAGTTAATTCTTGATAAAATTTTTAGTTAAATTTAAAAATCAAATAACTTTTTAAGTTAATGACATTAAAATTACATTTTTTAAAAAGTAGCTGTGTATACATGAGAGTTTCACTTCAATTCTATGAGGTAAATAATTATAAGTATTATTGATTGCCATTTCCCAAATAAGGAAATAGACTCAGGTTGAATAATTTGTCCGTGATCACACAACACAGCTTTTAATTAACATAGTAAAATATTCAAACCTAGGTTATCCTGACTCCAAGTCTGGCATTACATCCACTATGCCAAACTGTGCCCTCTAAATTAAAATGATCTATTCAGATTCTTTATTATCACATATTTTATTTTAGTGTAAATGTTGAAAGTGTACTGTCATGTCATATGTGTAAATAAATTAGAAGGAAGCTGAGCAAGAGATAGGATAATTATAGTAACATGTCCATATGTTGTGGTTTTGAAGTTAACAGCATTGTTTTCTGCAAGTAAAAAGAAAAAAAGCCTTACAGATTCACTGTGCTTATGCTTAAATTTGAAGACAAGGATGCCTTACTGTAAAAAGATTATTAGGGAAGTTGTTTCTTTGGGATGATAAACTGTGCTGAAGCCTACTTGCTTTCATGTTAATTTTTTAGGATTATATTTTATTGATGTCTTTTGTGTTATAATTGTTTTTGCTCCTTTCCCCATCTAAATTGAACCCTTTTGACAAAAAAAAAAATACATTCAAAATATTTGCTATGATGGCTACAGCTCGTGGTATTTTTACAGTGTTCTTGGCTTCCTAGTCCCCTTCCTTTCTAACCTGAGGGTAAAGGTGTGTTTCACCATCTCTTCTCTGAGCTCTTCCTTGGTTTTTGCCATTACTCAAGAGTTCAGTTTCCTTTTAGTGATCTTTTTATTTACATTGTTGTGGTTATTACATACTTTATCTCCCTTGAATATTTTGCCCTGCATAATTTTATACAGAATTTCCCATTCATTCATCAGAATTCTTCATTTGGGGGGGAGCTGGGTGGCTCAGTGGATTGAGAGCCAGGCCTAGAGAACGGGAGGTTCTAGGTTCAAATCTGACCTCAGACACTTCCCAGCTGTGTGACCCTGGGCAAGTCATTTGACCCCCATTGCCTACTCTTACTACTCTTTTGGCTTGGAACCAATACACAGTATTGACTCCAAGATGAAAGGTAAGGGTTTAAAAAAAAAATGTTTCTTCATTTGCCATTTCCTTTACATTAATATAGCATATTTTCCTCCAGCTATTCCCCAATCAGTGGCTATTACCTTTGTTTCCATTTCTTTGCTATTATAAGAAATACTGCTGTGAATATTTTGGTACATATTGTTTAATCATTTTTAAAGACTTTATAACATAAGCAGTAGTATGGATCAAGCAGCACCTTGGAGTTAGAAAGACCTGGGTTCAAATGCTGTCTGACACCTAATAGCTGTGTGATGACTGGCATGTAAATCATTTAAAGCCTCAGTGTCCCAGTGAGCTCCCCAAGACTGTAATTTATCAGATTGATTGCAGATCTCCATTAGGAGTGGTTTCTTCATTGAGAATTCCCTGAATTAACATGAAGACAGAAACCAGACCACCTTAAATTTACAGATGGAAAAAAATCAATACTTTCCTTTACCAAAACTTGGGGAGGTGGGGGAATCAACTAGTCAATTAAAGATTTTTCATCTTTTAAATTTAAAAGGCTGGCAATTTTCAATTTATGCAAAAATATCTATGAAAATTGTAGAGCTGCTTTACAACATTAATTTACTTATTCTTGGCAGGGCTGCAGGAGGATATATAGTTATTATATTACATTATATTTAAATAGCTATAGATTCCTCTTAAAAGAGGCCCAGTGTAATAATGTAGAAAAAGAATGCCAGCCTGGGATTCTGGAAGGCCTAGATTCTAATAATAGCTGCAACCCTTATTATAACTCCTTGTAATGATATTGTTTTTTTACCCACCTCACAGTAAATTTGTTTTGTGATTATCATTTTCAGTTACTTGGGATTGATTGTAATTCTACTGGAAAAAAAACTGAAAATAAACTACTAAATATGACAGTGGTTAAATAATGGCTGCTTGGGGTCAGCTGAGTGGCTCAGTGGATTGAGAGCCAGGCCTAGAGACAGCAGGAGGTCCTAGGTTCAAATTTGGCCTCAGACACGTCCTAGCTGTGTGACCCTGGACAAGTCACTTAACCCCCATTGCCCAGCCCTTACTGCTCTTCTGCCTTGAAACCAATACACTGTATTAGAACTAAGACAGAAGGTAAGGGATCGACAAATAAATAAATAATGGCTGCTTTTATTAAAGCCTCCAGCTTCCTCTAAAGCACAGTCCTACAAGAGGCTTGATTCTTCCCACCCCCACCCCCTACCCCCAGTTACTAGTGCTTGCTCTGTAGCTCTCCCTCTCACTCTCCATCTCTCTTTCTCTCATTAACTTAGGCTGTGTTAACCTTGTTTGTACTCTGTATGTACTTATTTGTGTACGTGTTCTTTGCCCTCTTCCCCGAGTTGAATGCAAGGTCCATGAGGGGAGGGACTGTTTCATTTTTGTGTTTTGTATCCCAAGTCCAATCCCCTGTACACAGAAGCCAACAAATACTTGTCTTACTGAATGGAGGTCTTTTGAGCCCCTATGAATTTTGTGAGGACCAAGAGATTGAAAGGATTTTGTACATCTTAAAATACTATATAAAGGTTAAGGAAGAGATTCTAAAAAGTTGGAGGAGGGTAAAGAAGGGGTAGAAAAGTAGATAAATTAGGAGTTTGGAATTCAGTTTAATAAGAATTTACTAAATGCCTGTATATGTAAGACCCCAGGAAAAAAAAAAAAAGAAAATGAAAACCAGTTCCTGCCCCTACAGAGTTTACATTTTCCTGGAGGACCCAATCTATAAATATATAAGTATATATAAGATATTTTGAGGAGGCAACAAACACTTAAGAATCAAATGTACAAGAAAAGACTTTTTTTGGTAGAGGGTTAGTATTTGAGATGAGTCATGGACAAAGATAAGATTTCCAAGATATAGAGGTGAGAAGGTGTGGGATACATTCCATGGGTGAGGGACAATATATGCCAAAATACTGAGACAAGAAATAGAATGCTGAGTTTGGGGAACAGCAGATAAACTTGGGGGGTATTCTAGACAAAGGCACAGGGAGTGGGAGTTAGAACATTTACTTTAGGGGGAAGAGCAAGTAGGTTGGTTTCACTGGAACCTAGAATGAGTATAGAAGGAAATAATGTGAAGTAAGTTTGTAAAGGTAGACTAGAGCCTGATTGTATGGGAGTAAGTTTGTAAAGATAGACTGGAGCCAAGTTGCCTATTTTTTAATCTAAAGGAAGTGGGGAAACACTAAAGATTCATGAGCAAGGAAATAAATGTTAGGAAGATTATTTTGGTAACTATGTAAATTAGAAAGAAGAAACTAGAAGCAAGGAAACCAAAGGAGATTAATCAAGAAGTAATTGTAATAGTTGAAAACAGATGAGAGTTCTGAGCTCAAGTTGTGACTGAAAACAGGAAAGATTATGATTTGAGAAAGATAACAGATTTTGTGGAGGAAGAACCAATGTCTTAGAAATTGATTAGATGTGGGGACAAGAAAGAAGAAAGATTCTGAATTTGTGAACTGGGGAGATTTAGAACAATGGTGGTACACTTAATGGAAAGGAAAAAATAGAAAATTTTAGGGCTATGTTGAGTTTGTGAGATGCTTATGGAATGTCCAGTAGATAGTTGATGATGTAAGACTGAAACTCAGGAGAAAAAGATTAGGACTGGATTTAAGTTTGTGAATCATCTGCTTTGAGATGATACTTAGCCCATGGGAGCTGATGGTACTTATAAGAAGGAAGTGAAGAAAAGAAGAGCCTGGCACCAAGCCTTGGTGAACATCCAGGGTTTAGGGTGGGAACAATATGTGAGTAATAAATTCATCAAAGGAAATTGAGGAGTAACCACACCAATAAGAGGAGAATTGGAACAGATCCTTGTCAGAAGTCAAGAGAGAAGACAGAATCTTGGAGAAAGGCTTCTCATCAGTATCAAAAATCAGCATAGAGATGCCAGCTCTTCCAAGTAGGCATGTAACCTCGAACAAATCTTTTTATCTCTCTGAGCCTCACTTAACTCATCCCTGAAATGGAGAATGGAGGTCATTGGACTAAATGATCTCCAAGTTCCTTTCCAACTATTTAACTATGGGAATACTATGTTTCCTGTGATTTTGGAGTATTTAGAGAATTCACTAGTAAACATTTATATAACAAATTTATGTCACTATACAATGGTCTAGCAAATGTTAAATTGCAAAAACATACAAATCTCTAGGGAGCTTGTCACTCATCTTTGATCTCTTCTTTCCTTCATTCTTTGTCCAGACTGTACTAGTTTGGGTTGATTCTTCTTTCTCATAGTCTCTTGGATTCTTTCCTATTCTTTCTCGCTATTACCATTCCCATTATAGGTTTATACATTAAATCTAGGAGGAGTCCTACAAGCCATCTAGTCTAGTAATGGCAAACCTAGGACACGTGTGTCAGCACTGACATACGTAGCCATTTTTGATGACACACGACTGCATAGAGAAGTATGGGACCACATGTTGAGAATGAAACATTTGCTGTAGTGTAGTGTAGAACACTCTGTGCATTATAGATGACAATTCTGCCTATATTAATTTACCTATTTTGGTTTATTAAATACAGTTATCTATTACAATTACACATTTTTGTTATTTAAACTATAAATATCGCGAAATTATGGTTTTTTTTCTCAAAGTGACACACTAAGCTCAAAAGTTTGCCCATCACTGATCTAGTCCAACCTCATAGATAAGAAAAAAGGCTTAAGAGTGGCTAGGTGATTTGCCCACATAGTTAATTAGTAGCAGAACTGGGATACAAACAATAGATTCCCTCACCTAATCCAAGACACCCTTTAAATTGCACCATGCTTCTTTTCATCTCATACCTATTATCTTCTATAATACCCTACAGTTAATATTTAAAGGATCTGTCATTTTCATAGTATAGGTCCAGTTCTTGCAGACTAGAGCTCAGTGAAGAAGCGCTTATTAAGCCCCTCTCATGTACCAGGCATTCTGCCAAATTCTAGAACTCCATTTCACCTTAGTATAGATGGTCTTCATATATTGCTATTGCTAAAAATATCCATTTTTTTCCCTCACTTACTGTTGGGTGATAAGATGATTGACTGGCCTTTCTGGTCCTGGGTAGGCTGGTCCTTAGATAACAAACAGCATTGTTAGTCCTATGCAAAAGTCTTCCATTTTAATCTTATTCCAGTACCTTATCATAGGTTCTCTTGTGCATAATGGAACACAGGTTCTTGCAAGTCCTAACAATGTAAAAAGAATTTGAATACAGTCTTTCAGAATCTTCTTAAAGCAATGTTCTCATTATGTAATCTTATTTCACTTAATAACCAACATCATCTTATTGCCTGTCAGATCCAGGCTAAGTAACTCAACCAGGAAGTATAGGTCTTTTTTACTTATTCTGCTCTTATCTCTAACAATACCAAGCACCATGTAATTCTGTCCTAGTAAAGCTAGTCCTTGACACATAAACCACTTATTTCTCTCTTTGCTTATATTGCCCTCCTCCCTTTATTTATCTCCTCCTATTTTTCTACCAATTCAAGTTCCACATGCCTTTCAAGGCCAAGTTCAATTTCATCAGCCTTCTAAAGCCTTCCCTAGTGATCTAAAACCATAGTCTTTTCCTTCTCTTTATTTGTTGAACATTCTCACCTAGGACCCCTTCTCCACCATTTGGCATTCTGGTGAAGCCTACGGACCCCTTTTCAGAGTAATATTCTTAAATGTTTAAATAGATAAGATTACAAAAGAAATCAATTATAGGAAAATATTATTATCAAAATATATTTTTTGAAAATTCATAAATCCCAAGAATGTACCATACAACCCCTTAACTGTTATTTTGAATGCTAGGTATTTCACATATGTATTCTTGCCACCCTAATTAGACTGTAAGCTCCTCGAGGGCAAGAAATGCTCTCATTTTTGTATCTCCAGCAGCTCCTTTCTCTGTTGGCACATCATAAGAGACTTAGCAAATATTTGTTGATTCTGTCCCATTGAGTATATCTCTAGTTAAGACTTTTGTACAACATTGTGAAAGAGCATGACAGGTAAAAGCAACAAACTCTCCCTACCCCCCCCAAAAAAAAATCAGTAAAACCTTACAGACATAAAGAAAACCCAGCCCTTTTTCCCAGGGTCCTCCCTTTAAAGTAGAAAGAAGGAGAAGCAAATCTTTTAGGGATACCTTTTTACAAGACACCAATGGTTTTCTCAATGTTCCTTTTAAGCCCCCTTTAGTGGGAAGAAGTTCAGCTCCAAATATGATGCCTGTCTCTAGAGAGTTAATCATGGTTTTAAAAAAAATACTAGAGCCCCCAGCACATGTGGGTGTGCTAATCCAGCCCCTGAGAAGAGGGGGTAGTCGCTGCCAGTGTCCCCAAGGACATCATGATATTTTTGCCTTTGATATTTGCTAAAGAAAGTTGATAGGAAGGGGGTTCCTCCAAGAGAGAGAAACATTGTTAGGTAAAACATAGCTTCCAAGGTCACCTGAATATTTACACACATGCATGTGCTCATGAAATAAAACTAAAATTTAGATCAATCACATAGTTCTTATTTTTGTATTTGACAAATTTTATAGGAGAGATTTTTCTCTGTAATCTCTTAGTTTCTCAACTTACATTCGGTTTTAGTTTTGTCTTCAAAGATATGATCACTTAGGGAAGAATATTCCTATTCAGGCCAAAAAAATTATTACCTTTCAAAGAAGTCCCCATATTTAATGTATATTAATGGTCATAGTTCATCACCTCTTTGGCAATTTGACATTTTTTGCTCATAAGATTTAACTAGTTTGGGGGATTCCAACTATATGTGGAAAATTCCCTGCATGGTGAATATTGCTTAGTGAGTGACCGAGGTGCCTTGTTGTCTGTAATATGATCTTTCCCAGTGGTACATCTGGAACTTGGCCTTCTGGAGGGCCCCAAAATAGATTGGCCACTGAAGGGAAGAACTTCATAAAGAGGACGTGAGGGGGGATCCTAGTCATTCTTAACCTGTGCAGGGTTTGTTGGTGTCAGTAAAAGCACAAATAGCCCTAGACTCTACAGACCCAGGCCCATAACCACTCTACATTCTTTCTGGATATTTAAAGGCATTTTACCCCCTTTCTCAACTTCTGTTATTTAGCTCTGACTTGAATTTAATTTCCATAATAGCCTCTGTATTGGTTCAAGGATCATTGTTATGGTTTATCTTTAGTCTAATTATCAAATAAAGATTGAATCCATAGTAACCTTAAGAAATTAAGTGTAATATAGTGGATATGAGATTGAACACAGAAGACTTGAATTCAAATCTTGCCTTAGACATTTACTAGTTGTGTGACCCTGGATAAGTCATTTCACTTCTGTGTGCTTCATTTTTCCTCACTGGTAAAACCAGATAGTTAAGTGGTAATACCCTCATTCCTTTCAGAAGCTAAAAATTTATGAATTATCTTAAAATGTCATTTTGTGCTCTTAAATTTCTTTACAACTCCTCCTACAAGAGCATCTTTCTCTGCAGAGTCTTAGATGACTCAGCTATGCATACAGGTACCTATCTGCTTGATGTTTTCTCTTGCCTGTTATATCACCCAAAGCAGACTACACTAGCTAGTTATGGATATTGACCTTATTCACTGTTAGGGCTGCCTACTGAAAACTCATCCTGTTTTCTCTTTGCTGTTATGATTCTTTAACATTTAGCCAAATAGGAGCCCCTGGAGGGAAAAAGGAGCTTTGAGGACACAGGAGAATAATGGTACAGAGGTAATTGTTTTTTTATGATTTTTTTAAACATCCAAATAAACATTTATCAAAAAATTACTAGGTATAGGGCAATGGGGATATGAGGAGATGCCCTCAAAAGAGGAATAATCTTTGAGAAAATAATTTTGAAGCAGCAATAAGGAACAAAGATGATTGTGGCTCCCACCCTATGAGTCAGAGATGATGGGAATGCCATGGCCATTTTTTTTTTTATGGTCATTAAAAGTTGCTTGTCTACTAATGCATTGCTGGTGGAATTGTCAATTGATCCAACCATTCTGGAATCCTGGAAGGCAATTTGGAATTGTGCCCAAAGGATTTTAAAAGAATGTATGCCTTTTGATCCAGCATTACTACTACTAGGCTTGTATCCAAAGAGATTTGAAAAAAATGAGAAGGGTTCTGTTTGTACAAAAATATTTATAGCTGTGCCTTTTATGGTGGCAAAAAAATCAGAAAATGAGGGGATGTCCCTTGATTGGGGAATGGCTGAACAAATTGTGTTATTTGATGGTGATGGAATAGCATTGTGATATAAAGAATGATAAATCCATGAATTTCTATAAGAACTGGAAAAACCTACATGAACTGATGTGGAATGAAATAAGCAGAACCAGGAAAACTTTGTACACAGTAACTGAAATATTGTGGGATGATCAAATGTGATAGAATTTGCTACTAAAAGCAATGCAATGATCCAGGACAATTCTGAGGGACTTATGAGAAAGAATACTATCCACATCTAGAAAAAGAAATGTAGGAGTAGAAATTCAGAAGAAAACATATGATTTATCACTTGTTTATATGGGTATATGATTTGGGATTTTGGTTTTAAAAGATAACTTTATTTTAAAAATGAATAATATAGAAATAGGTTTTGAGTGATAATATATGTATAACCCAGTGAAATTACTTGTCAACTCCAGAAGAGGGGAGGGAGACAATAAGAATCATGTAACTGGGGGCAGCTGGGTAGTTCAATGGATTGAGAGCCAGGCCTAGAGACAGAGGTCCTAGGTTCAAATCTGGCCTCAGACACTTCCCAGCTGTGTGACCCTGGGCAAGTCACTTGACCCCCATTGCCTAGCCCTTATCACTCTCCTGCCTTGAAGCCAATACATAGTATTGACTCAAAGATGGAAGGTAAGGGTTGGGGGAGGGGGAGAATCATGTAACTATGGGGGCAGGGGAAGAATTTTTTTTTTTAATAATTTTCAAAAAAAGAAAGTTGCTTGTCCAAAAATATTCCCACATCATGCATGGTATGTTAAGAGATTCTATTTGGTTCTGGCATTTAATAGCTCTATGCTTTCTAGATTTTGTCCTATCATTGCCTTACCATCTCCCATTTCTTTTTTTGTCTCTGGTTCCTTTTGTTTTAGGAAAGTCAATCATCAGCCAACGGCCCATCTGAGGAAAGTCCCAAGCTACCTCCTACTAGGGAGGGTATCCCAGTGTATCCCCAGCTTCGTGCTGGTTACATTCCCATTCCAGTTATCCACGAAGGCTCTGAAAACTGGCAGCAGCAACAACACCCACTCTACTCTTATCAGCCTGGGATGCAGCGAATGAAAGTAAAGCCAACCCCTCTGAGATCTCAGTCACCTTTACCATCCTTTCCCCAAGCAGAATCCAGTGTCAGAAACTCATCTGAATCTGCCCGATCAGAAAAATCAAGTGGAAAGGCTGCTGGGGTTCAGGTAAGTAGGTATATTTTGTAGGAAGTTTGCTACACACTATTTCATGCCCTTTGGGCACTGTCTTGGGTCTTTAAATGGTCAGGTTCATTAGCATATAATTTAGAAATCCTGGGCATTTTTGACTTTTAGCATACAGTGAATTGTTTGGGCGTTCTCATCAGTCACCAAACCACACATGGTGTTTTGTTTTTTAACCTCTCACTTTCTGTCTTAGAATTTATACTAATTATCAGTTCTAAGGCAGAAAGAAGAGCAATAAGAACTAGGCAGTTGGTTAAAGTGATTTGCCCAGTGCTATACAGCCAGGAAGTGTCTTGAGGCCTGAGGCTCCAGGCCTGACTCTAACTACTGAGCCACCTAGCCACTGTGTACATATTATTTTGACCACAGATAATTCCCAACATTTATCCAAAGTCCCTATACTAGACATTCCCTGAAAATGTGCATTAGCATAGTGTGTTTTAATAATCCTTTGAATCTTTCATCAAGTAATATAATAGCTCATATTTATATTGTGCTTTAAAGTGATCCATTATATTATCTAATCCTCATAATTAATGTAGGCACTCCAGGTATTATCCCCATTTTACAGATGAGGAAACTGAGGCTTAGAGAAATTTTATAAATAGGAAAATTTACATGAACACATAAATAGTACATGTCAGATGCAAAAATTCAATCTAAGTCCCTTTTGATCCCCAAACCTAATGCTCATTTTACTTTATCATGCTGTCTTCCCCTAAAAAAAGCCCCAGTGGTTCCCATGGTCAATTAATTTTCCTATTTCAGAGACAAAATAACTAAGTTTGAAGTGAGATAAGGCATTATTTCTATAATAAAGCCAGAAAAAATTGCTACTAGAAGCACCAAGGCAGTGTTTCAAGGGTCTGCCTAAATTTTAGCCTAGCATAGAGAAAGAAGATCAGTTCAAATACTGGCCCTTCCATGTTCTGCTGGAGTGACTTTTGGCAAGTCATGCTACCCATCTTGGCTTCAGTTTCCCCAACTATAAAATGAGGTTAGGCTAGTTAACTGTTGAAGTCCCTTTCCAGTTTTCTAGCATTATGTCCTATACTTGGAAACATTGTGGGAAAATGAGTCTGGAAATTTGGGTTTTATTCCTGGCTTTCTGCCAGCCGTGATCCTGGGCAAATCACTTATTTAACCTTTCCAGGTCCCTGTTTCCTCATCTGCAAAATTAAGGGGTTGGACCATGTGTTTTTTTTTTGTTTTTTTTTTTTTAAGCCCATACCTTCCGTCTTGGAGTCAATACTGTGTATTGGCTCCAAGGCAGAAGAGTGGTAAGGGTAGGCAATGGGGGCCAAGTGACTTGCCCAGGGACACACAGCTGGGAAGTGTCTGAGGCCAGATTTGAACCTAGGACCTCCCGTCTCTAGGCCTGGCTCTCAATACACTGAGCTACCCAGCTCTGCCCCCTTGGACCATGTGTTTAAGGTCTCTGTCAGCTCTGAAGTCCTGTGGTTCTGAAAGTTAGATTCAATGCATTAATATCTGAAGACCAGCGCTAAGTCCATTTTCTGGCTCAAGATCTTAGACATATTAGATGCGAATAGTATTACCTCATTGTGTTCCTGTCTGCTTCTTATACAATAATTTTCATTTTCTGTCTGCCCTAGAAATAACTTTCATCTCTTCTGCATTCTGCATCTGTTTGGCATATACTCCCTACATGTGGGAATTAAAATAACCCTCAAGTGAAACATCCAGGAAAGCTTTCTCTTTTATAAGGAGTGCATGTATTTGTGCTCTGTGGGGTTTTTCTTTTAAATTTTTATTAATATGTTTTGTTTTTAACCTCACCTTCCCAACACATATCTCTGAACCCTTCCCTTTCTAAGAGCCATCCCTTGTTAAAAAGAAGTCTTTTTTTTTTTTTTTAAGACATTTCAGCAATAGCAGCCATCATCATGTCTACCAGATCCAGCACTGTCTGCAGTGTTCTACTCCCACCAACCCCCACTTTTTCAGAGGGAAGTACACTCTTCTATGTCTTCTCTGGAGCCAAAGATGATCATTATATCTTCACAGCACTCAGTTTTGATTGTTGTTCTTTACATTTGCCCTGTTGTGTCACTGTCTTAATTGTTTGCCTGGCTCTGCTTACTTCACTTGGGAGTTTCATTATAAGCCTTCCCATTCTTCTCTGTTTTCATTTCATTATTTTCAATGTTTTTCACATCCTGGTCATATGGGCCACCATTTGTATAGCTATTCCCCAGCTGATGGGCATTTACTTTGGTTCCAATTCCTTTTCACCAGCAAAAAGAAAGAAAAGGGCAGGGAGAGGAAGAAAAGAAACCCAGCCATCATATTTGGTTAATGTAGCAAGTACAAGTGAGCTCTCTTTTTTTCCTTTTGTGACTTGCAGAGATCCCATTCTCCAGACCCTTCTGCCGGTACCTCTTCCTCACAGCCTTCATCCTCTACCAGGAGTGGCAGGGGAAGCCACCAGCTTCCCCGAGGCTACATCCCTATTCCTGTGATTCATGAGCACGCCCACAGGCACCCATCCCCAGCACATGGTTTTCATCACGTCCATAAGACTCACTATCCAACGGTGGATTTACATTCTCATCAGCCAGTGCACAGGATCCATGCTGATGATCGGGAGCCCAAGTCTGGCCGATCACAGTCCCCCTTCAAAGTGGCTTCCAGGGACTCATCCAGCCGGGAAGAATCTCCATGCAGAGCTAATGCATCACGTCTCTCGCAGTCTCCTGCCCGAGTACAGCCTGCTTTGGACAGACCTCAGGTAGGGAGACTTCTGTTCCCCAGAGCTTTCAGGCTGCTTTACCCATAAGACCAAAAAGTCTTCAATCTTGAAGAACTGTGTCTGGTCATATAATTTTCACCCAGTTAGTCTTTCATCATTTCTGGAGTAATTAATGCATTTCATGTGAGGCAGTTAATTGGACTCCAAGCTGAGAGCCCTGAATTCCATATTCTTCCCTCTGCCCTAATTTTGCAGAAGAACAAACTCAAGGCCAGAGATTCTCCATGACTTTCCCTAGGCTGGACAGGATAGGATAGCAAGTAGCAGCGTTACTTCTTTCTGAACCATTTAGACCAGAAAATTTGAACTTATTTAGGCTGATTTCAAATCCAAAGCCCTTGCCATTCCATCACACTAGAGAGTCTTGAAGTCAGGGAGACTGAAGAAGCCCATCAGGCCTCAGACGCTTGGGAGCTAAGGACATTGCTAGTGAGTCACTGAGCTCCTCAGACTCAGTTTACTTATCTGTAAAGTAGCACCTACATCCCAGAACTCTTGGGTAACGGTCCAATAAGCTGAAATATATGTAAATCACTTGGCAAACCTGAACATTGTGCTTGAAAAATGCGAGCTATGTTATTGTGTGGCTATGCTCTCTTCTAAACCACTTACAGAAATGCAGTCCAAGAACTAGGATTCCTCGTTTACTACTTATGCTTCGACTTCTTTTGGGCCTGATCTAATTTCATGAGTTCCTGGGGAATTAGTTGTGGTAGAATGCAGAAAGCATGGAACTACAGGTTCAAGAAACTTGGGGACCTGGATCTGCCACTCACAAATCTTTTGTTGTTGTTTTTAAAATGCTATTAGACTACGGGGAGGGGAAACTGGATAAGTCACTTCCAAGCTCTCCCACCTCAAAGTAATGAAACCCCTACAACATAAATAGCCAAACTTTTCCCCTAAAAATTTAGAGCAGTACCAAGCAAGAATTGATTCCTCTCTCCTATCCACTAATTAGTAGCTTTCCCATCTATTCTAAAATCCCTGGTTATTTTCTGTGGCAAGTCATTCCTCTTCTTGGACTTTAGTGTCTGATTTGTAAAATAAGGGGGTTGGATTAGAGTCATTGTTTGAGGGGCTCAGTGAATAGAATGCCAGACCTGGAGACGGGAAATCCTGGGTTCAAATTTGGCCTCTGACACTTCCTAGCTATGTGACCCTGGGCAAGTCACTTCATCCCCATTGCCTAGCCCTTACCACTCTTCTGCCTTGGAACCAATACACAGCATTGATTCTAAGATGGAAGGTGAGTAAAAAAAATAAGAATAGTAGCTAAGAGTTAAAGAGACAGAGAGCTCTAAGGTTTACAAAGGACTTTATATAGTCTGTTATCTCATTTGATCTTCTCAACCACCTTAGGAGGTAGTAGATGCTATTATTTATTTCCATTTTATAGTTGAATCAACTGAATGTGGAAGAGGTCTGGGGGCTTACTTAAGACCACACAGCTGGTAGATTACTTGAAGCAGAATTTGAACTTGGGGTTTCCTGACTTCACATCCTTCAGATTCACTCTGCCACCTAGCTGGCTAGATTTGTTGCTTATACTTATATCTTTGGCCCTTCTGGAAGTGCAGGCCTTCTTCCCTCTCCCTTAGCCTGCAACCTTCCAAAGCATAGTTCTTAAAAGATTAACTATCCTTTTTTATTTTATTTCTTTTCAATCACCATAGGTAGGTATTTAGTGTTTATTCACAAGGACATAGTTTTAGAGCTGGACCTTAAAGGGCCATCACATTCTAAGCCTATTTATGTAGTCCAATACAAATTAGGAAACTGAGGCAAGATTTGAACTCAGGTCTTCCTGACTCTGAGCCCAACATCGTACAAAACCACTTTGTTGCCTATAATTTTAGTGTTATCTCTTTGTCTCTGGCACAGCTGTTGTGGAGCATGCATGGCTCTTTACTCCCTCCCGTCTTTCCCCCCTTTTCTCTGAGGGAAAGTGCAAATATCCTGATCATCCTTTCAAAAAGCAAAGTGTCCTGGGCAAAAACAGCCACTGTGCAGTCCAAAGTGACAAAAAAAAGGAACAGGTTCTTTCAGAAATGGAATCTTAGAAGAAAACACTGACCAGAAACTTATATATACCAGGAGTAGAGATTTGGCAATTACTGGCAAGCTAAATCAGTGCAGGCTAAACGGGCAAGGACTAGCCCCCCTCCTCAACACCTGCCCCAGAATACTCCGTCCCTGGGACTGGTGCTCTGCATTGATCTAATTAACTTGCTAGACGTCATTCATAGACTGTACTTCATTTTGTGTTACATAGCCCAAGTCTGTCCTTAAAGTGTATTTTTGGCATTTTCAGTTTTGAAAGTATCAATGCATCTGTATCTCCTGAAAATTGTCGCTCTGAGTTAACTAACCTAGCTTCTAGTTTTTAAATATATATTTGTCTTCTCCAGGCTTCTTCTCAGCAGCCAGGGGTCCGCCAAGAGTCATCCTCAGGGTCCCAATCTGATGGCAAACCAGAAAGTAAGTCAAGCCCTGTTGGATCAGATCTCTCTTCAGGCTATGTCCCAATTCAAGTTATTCACAAGGAGGCTGATTCTAAACCAGCTTCCAAGAAACGTGCACCTCCTTTGGAAAAGGTTGAAGTAAAGGTCTCTGCTTCCCCGGCTCCCAGCTCCTCTCCTGTTCCCAGCCCTTCTTCTTCCCCCTCCCTTTCCAAGAGTTCAGCTGCAGAAGAGCGTCCAACCTCCCCTGTTCCTTCCTCTCCCAAACAAGCACAGAAGAAGCCAGCTGATTTGGAAGGAGGAGACCCCAAACATCCTGGTGTAAAGAAAGTAGAAGCAATCCTGGAAAAGGTCCAAGGGCTTGAGCAGGCTGTGAATTCATTTCAAGGTAAGAAGGCAGACAAACAATATTTGATGATCGAAGAGTATTTGACCAAAGAGCTTCTGGCCTTGGATTCAGTGGACCCAGAAGGACGTTCCGATGTGCGTCAGGCCAGAAGGGATGGCGTAAGGAAGGTCCAGCAGATTTTGGAAAAACTTGAACAGAAAGTGGAAGAGGATGTCCCTGGGCAAGTTCAGGTTTACGAACTCCACGAAAGCTCCTCAAAGGATGATTGTCCCCTGGAGGAGGCTTCTGTGCCAAGCACTACCACATCTGTAGGCAAAAGTAAGAAGAGTACAAAGGTCAAAAAGGAACCCAAAACAGAAACGGATCAGGCTAACACCAAAGATGTAGTAGATGCCAGCACATCTACAAACTCAGTCATGCTGCAGCCATCTTCCTATTCTAAATAAAAAACTAACTTGGACTTGGGACCTTGATCCTGTGTGCTTAAAGAAATTTTAAGTTGCATGCATTTCAGGAACTTTGCAGCCATTGGTTTTTAATAAACATAGCAGCTTGGGGGGTTCACAGTAACAGCTTAGGCCACAGTAAAAGTAGTGGGGATAATAAATAGGGGTGAAACCCTAACACCGAAAGGGCTAGAATGAAAATAACGCTTTTTCTTCTGTATTCTTCTCTTGTATAAATAAAGAAGCTGCTTGTTGTTTCAAAAAGTTAGTCCCATACTTGAGTCATTCTGGTGCCCTTTGGGTACAAGGACATGCTATGGTAATCAGTGTGCATATTCTCTTCCCAGGAAGCTTCCTTGGCCCATTTGTTTTCTAGGGAGCTGGGGAGGAGAAATGAATACATCGGCAATCAAGAATAAGCAAGCTGATTTTTCAGAAGTAGCAACTTTTCAACAAGATGGGTTTTTTTTTCCTTCTTTTTACCATTGGGCACTTTAAGAAATGGCAGATAGGAAGTATATGATCAATCATAGTAATATTTATGTGTGGACAACTTTCAGTGCTAAATTTTAAGAATGGAAAATAAACCAAGAATAATATAATAACCAGCCATGTTCGTTGTGGTTTCTGAATCCCTAGTCACTCACCTATATCTGAAATACATCCCATTTACAAGTCCATTTGGGATTGAGGTCCATCTTCCTGTTGGCCCTTCTTGAACCTCTAACATTGACCCATCACAGCTGAAAGAGGACAGTGAAATAAGTTCTGCCAGCATCCCTTTTAAAGACTATCAAACTTAGGGGAGTCATTCTTAGCTACCTCAGACTTCAGGTTCTGCTGAGTCTTCTGGACCTTCCAAGCTCTGCGGTATGGGGTGATAGAGCTTTAAAATGCACTCCAAGACTTTGATGAGGCCAGAAATTCAGGGTCATCAAAGTTTTTGGCTTTATATCTGAAAGAAAGCTAAAGAGGATGTTTCTACATTAGGGTCTGTGAAGGCAGCGATGCACTTGGAGCACCATTCTATAGCTATTTCATGCACAGAGGATGTAAGAAACAATGGCCAGGGCAGCTACGTGGCTCAGTGGCTGGAGAGTCAGGCAAGTCAGACAAGAGGTTCTGGCTTCACATCTGGCCTCAGCCATTTTCTAGCTGTGTGACTCTAGGCAAGTCACTTAACCCCCATTATCTCGCCCTTACTGCTCTTCTGCCTTGGTATCTTTCCAGGATGGAAGGTAGTTAAAAAAAATACTTGGTATCTACTCCAGGATGGAAGGTAGTTTAAAAAAAAGTCCCAACACATTTTCAAAATTTAAAAAAAAAAACACAGTGGGACTTACTCAGTGTCTTACATTTAATCTTCCTTTGTGCACTCAGAAGTCGTGCAAACACACTGAATAAGAATACTAGCTAAGAGTTATAGAGAGAGGGCTCTAAGGTTTACAAAGGGTTTTACATAGAGTCTGTTATCTTGTTTGACCCTCTCAACAACTTTATGAGGTAGGTGCTATTATTATCTCCATTTTATAGTTTAATCAAAGGGAGGAGGAGTCCTTTTGAGCCACAATATCAATTTCATTGATTCTCCCCAAAGGTAGGCTCCCTAGAACCAATTCTGCTTTTAAGGATGGGGCTTGGACACACCCAGACCCCTGGGTTTCTTAGATTCCAGATCGCACCTCCTTGACCAAAGATTTTTGCTTCCCTATTTACCAAAGAACAAATCTCTTCCCTCTGATTGCATCTCAATAAGGAGACCAGTATTACATGAAATAAGGGTTTAAAAAAAGAAAGAAGAGAGTCTATATATTTGCATATACATATATGTTCTCATTTATATTGGCTTTTTCCCCCTAAATGTTCTGACTTAACTACAGAACAGCAATAGAAAAGGAAGGAATGGAGCAAAGCCTTTAAGCCCATCTGAAATCTTAGCAAGAAAAGAAACATAAAAGCTGCAGAGAAAATCTGCCCGTGGTACAGACTCTTATTATAAACAAATAATTTTTCAAGCTGAAAGTGAGATACTTGGTCTAAGCACTTGTAACCCTATAAAGACTGTTTCCCCCTAGAACTTATGTTCTGAGCATTACTATTGACGCTGGTTTAATATTGGAGTCATGGATACACAACCCAGTCACCAGTTTGCTACTCTTAGCTTTGTGAACAATGCTGAAGTCATTCTGATGTCCATCTGCCAACATAATTCAGTGATAAACTCATCGACTACCACATTCTGGCTGGGGGATTCCATTTCTGCTTAAAGCACATTGCCACTCTTAATAGAAAAGAGGAATCCATCCTTATTGCAGGAGAAACTGAAGATGACTTCTAATCTTCAAAATCCCTAGGAGACGTACCCACGGCAAAGAACGTGTATTCCTCTTTCTTTGGTCGGAATCAGATTTGGCATCTGCTAGTGGTCCCTAGCTTATAGATGGGGCAGTGGTGATGACGAGTCACATCACTGTCCTTCGTAGACCCATCACTGCAACCAGAATAAGCTATTTGCTGTGCCCTGAATATAGCCTTCTCTTTCCTATCTCTTTGCCAATTATGCCATTTCCTATTCTTGGAACACCCAAACTGTTCTTGTCTCGAGCTCTTTATGGGGATGCTCCTTGGGACAACAGTTTTCCTGAAATGTCTTGTGTGTTGTCCCAAGGAGCATCCCCATAAACAGAGAAAGACATCAAGGAACACATTACAGATCAGTGCAGCCACAGTGCCCCCTACAGTGAAGAGTCCTACCTTATCTCCTGTACCACAATCAGTGGATCAGGTAACAGCTACAGTGTGAGAAAATATCTTCAAATGTCAACAGTGGAAACCCTTCTTCCGGATTATATGCACTAGTTGGAGGTAGTTCCAGTGCAGAATTGCCTGTTAGATAGCTGATAGCTACTGAATGCAATTTCTGCCTTCCTGTTGACAGTGCTGACAGTTGTCTTCCTTTTTTGGTCCCCTCTTTTCTGTCCCTGAACACCTTTTAATTTAATTTTTCCCAATTACATGTAGATACAATTTTTTTAAATTGAAAAATCATTTATTTACATTTTCCCTTGGAAAAAATAGATATTTTCCCCATTGATTTCTCAGAACCTGGGATTTTCAAGGTGAGGGAGAAGGGCTGGCAGCCAGAGAACACTCTACCTCCTGTCTGAGTCTTTCAACCGTGGGGATGTGGGTTTCCCTGAGATTAGCCCTAGAACAATGTTTCTCTGCTAAGATGAGTCCATGATGCTCTAGATACAGTTTTTAATAATTTTCAAACATTTTGCAATCCATGTTTTCTCCCTCATTCTCCTCCCTCCCTCCCTGAGACAGCAGGTAGCATGACATAAGTTATACCTGTGCTATCATACAAAACATATTAACACGTTCACATTATGAAAGAAGACATGTATTGCTTACACAAGAAAAGCGCTCATAAAGGAAATAAAATGAGAAATGGTTTGCTTCAATCTGCATTCAGGCTTCATCAGTTCCTTCTATGGAAGTGGCTAGCCTCTTTCAAAATGAGTCCTTTGGAGTCATCTTGGATCCTTGCATGGCTGATAATAGCCAAGTCATTCACAGTTGATCATCATATATTATTTCTGTTTCTGTGTACTCGCTCAACATTCATTAAGCACCTACTATATTCCAGGAGGAAGATTTGAGTTCAACTCCCTTATTAGTGTGAATGTAGGCAAGTCACAACTTTAAAAGCCTCAATTTCCTCATCTGTAAAATGGGGTTAGTAGCATCTACCCCACCCCAGAGTTGTTGCAAAGATAAAATGAGAATATATGTAAAGCATTTTGTAATCTTTAAAATGTTATTAAAAATGCTGGTTATTTATTAACAATATATCAATATAGAGCTTGAAGATACAAAAAGAAGGGCCATTGGACACAGAAGAGAACAGGAAGGAAACAGATAAGCAATACAGTTTTGAAAGCAACAATCAGAATTTATATAGTTTTAAAAGCAAGCAGTATGAAATGTAGCCTTATGGTTTCCTATAGAACCCTCCTTTGTGTTCTGTTGTGGGCATGGAAATGTACTTTTTGATGTTTGAATTCAAAATAAAAAAGTTAAACATAAATAATTCTCGTTGACAAGTGAAAAACGGTTTGACTGGTATCCTTCCAACTGCCCAGGATACAAGCATGCCAATGCTAATAAATAAACCCAGAGCCTGTGAATTAATCCTTTTCAGCATCTTGCAGGATTGGCACAATTAGGGTTGTTTCCTACTTCCTGGCTTCTTATTAGGCGATTCAGAAAGTCCTCTCACTTTACTAGCCCTCTTGCCAAATGGGCAGTTTCCTACTGGCATCTTGCTGGCTCTTTGTCTAAAACTATGTTTTCAGCCCAGAGGCCTTGGACTTTATGCAAAACTTCCTTCTCCACTGTGTGCTTCCTACTTCAAGCATGAAGGCTTATTGGGATTGACCCTATTAGTAGTTGTCCTCTCCTTTTTTTTCTTTTTTAAAAATAAAAACTCCTTACCTCCCATCTTGGAACCAATGCTAACTATTCATTCCAAGACAGAAGAGTGGTAAGGGCTAGGCAATGGGGGTTAGGTGACTTGCCCATGGTCACATAGCTAGGAAGTGTCTGAGGCCAGACTTGAACCCAGGATTTCTAATCTCCAGGCCTGGCTCTCTATCTATGGAGCCACTTAGTTATCCCTTGGCCTCTCATTTTGAGTACTAATAAAGTTTGTTAAAGCTTTCTCTGTGTAGACTGCTGCCTTTCATCAGAACTCTCTGCAAGACAATCTCACTCCATCCTTGAAATCATCCTGCAAGATAGTAGCATACACATTATTTTCATTTTACACCTTAGGAAATGGGCTCAGTGAGATGGTGATGTATTTTTCCAACCCAGAACTATTGATTCTTAGTCTTCTAATTAATTTTTTAAATATGTCATTCTCATTTTATATAATAATACATGTAAAAACCAGGTCAAATTGCTTTCCATCTCCAAGAGGGAAAGGAGAGAGAGAGACCATTTGAATCTTATAATTTTGGAAAATGTATGTTGAAAAATCTTTATTACATGTAATTGGGAAAATAAAATGTCTTTGAATAAAATAAAATAAAATGTCATTCTTCTTTTCCTAACACAGAACTCTATCAATAGCCTCCTATCAGGCCTTTTGTCTTCTAGACTCCTCCAATACAAGTTTCCTACTAATCTGCCAGAACAGGTGGTCTGAAACATCACTTTGATCATAGCACTCCTTTGCTGAAGAATGGCTTTACTGGGGAGAGCTCAGTGGATAGAGAGCCAGGCCTGAAGATAGGAAGTCCTGGTTTCAAATCTGTCCTTGGACACTTCCTAGCTCTGTGACCCTGGAGAAGTAACTTAACCCCAATTACCTAACCCTTAAAACTCATCTGCCTTGGAACTAAATCTTAGCTTTGATTCTAAACAGAAGGTAAGGGTTTAAAAAAAAAAAAGAATGGCTCTTCCTTATCAAATCAAAAATTTTCTGTCAATTTGAAAGACTTCACAACATAATCTCAGACTCTGTCCAGCCATGTCCACCACAATTCCAATATTTACTTTCCATTTCCCTAATTCTTTCATGCTCATTTCTACTTCTATATCTGCTGAGTTCATATTATTTCTTCCTTTTCCTAACATCCAGCCTTTTGCTCTATATAAATCCTACCCATCATTCCATGCCTGGATAAAAAGCCACCTTTGTAAAGGCTAAAAGACTCATAGTATCATAGACCTAGAAGTAGTGGAGACCTCAGAGGTCATATGGGCTAACCCCTTCATTTTACAGATAAAGAAACAGAGGCTAAAGGAGGTTAAGTGACTTGCCTAAGGTTATGCATGTATTAACAGCAGGCTCCAGATCACACACACTATTGTTTTTTTGAGTTTCTGTCATGCTTAGAGAGCCTATACCACACAATTTAGTACTTAATTTTTCAATTTCACAATTTTAACCTTGTTTCATGGATTTTAGCCTTCGTTCCACAATTAGGATGTAAGCTGCTTAAGGACTGGAATCATGCTTGAAGTCACTGTCTCCTCTACAGTGCCTAAAATAGTATTGATTGGGTATATTGGAATAGATGCTTTGTGACCACTAAGACCTCTTCCAACCATCAGACGTGGTGCTTCAATAAATGACTGCTCATATATGGCCTGTTTTAAAATTTACTCATGATTATCCTTGGCCCACAAATTTGCAAGATGGTGGGTCAAACTTGAGGGTGGTTGTTTATAAATGCTAAAGAATGGGAGTTGCCCAGAATAGGCAAGTCTTGATCTTTATAGCATCAGGATTATAACCAACTGAGCCGGAGGAAAAGTTGAAAAGAATGAGTCATTCTATTTAATTGAATCCCTAGAACCTGAAAACACATCTTGAAAATTGTTATCACAATAATGTTCATGTTCATGAGCCAAACAATTTCAACAAGAGGCCCATCCCTGAAACCTGGCTATTACTCATCTTTCCAAAAGGGATGTCAGTCACAAGTCAAAAGAGTCACTAATTCATGACCACTTGACATGTGGGTTGTTTAGCCTTTCTGGAAGATAATTAGGAATTATGCAATAAAAGTTACTAAATCGTTCATACCTGTTGGCCCAGGTTTTCTACTATTGTGACTGTATCCCAAGGGGGTTTTTGACAACAAGAAAAAAAAATCTATAGCCTTGTACAGAATTGTTAGTAGCATGATTTGTTGAGAAAGCAGCTGGAAATAAAAATCATGCCTGCTGATTGGGAAATTGCCAAATAACAATAGCGTATGAATTTCATGGACTATCTTTTGATATGTTCACTCTCTCCTCTTTGATAACCTCTAGATTTTCATGATACTGCTCTCTCTTGGTTCTCCCTCCCTCTCTCTCTCTCTCTCTCTCTCTCTCTCTCTCTCTCTCTCTCCCCCTATATATATATATATGAAACAAGCAATCACTTGTTCTCAGTTTCCTTTGCTAGCTAGATCTCTTTACACAACACAAACACCCACTGTGTTTCCCCATGTGCCCTCTTCTCCTTCCATTCTGTTTTGTCTGCTGACCTCATTACCTCCCATTGATTTAATTATCACCTCAATGCAGATTATTCTCAGGTCTATTTATCCAGCTGCTATCTCTCCTGGATCTCCTACCATTTATGATGCATCTTAAACTGGATGTCCCTTTAGACACTTGTTTATTTGAGTATATTTTGGGGGTTTTGGTTTTATAAGATTATTCACTTACAAAAATGGACACTATGGGAATATGTTTTACATGATAATACATGGAAGGGGAATCTCTCTCTCTCTATTATGTCACTTTGATGTTATCAGTGACCTGGAGGTCAAAGACCACTGAGATGTACAGGTATAGACAAACCCTCAAAGAAAGGAAGTTGAAACCAATGAGACAGGAAACTGATCACACGGGCACTACTTCCCCCACCCCCACCAACCCCCCAAATTAAGAAACTATGGTTGGTTCCTGAGATGTGATGTGGGAGAGCTAGTGGGGGGAGTCATCTTACCCTCATCACATCCAAAACTGAACTTAGTATCTCTCCAAGTTTGCAATATAGGTTCTGTTCTCTCACCAGCACCCCATAGCTAATCAATTGCCAAGTCCTCTTTCCTACCTTTGCAACAAACAATTAATTGGGATGCTACCTCTTCTGTCCTCTGACCACTGCCACCATCCTGGCCCAGGCTTTTGTCTCCTCCCACCAGGACTTCTTTTTTTTTTTTTTAGACATTTATTAATATTTGTTTTTAATCTGTTTACATACTTTATGCCCCTACTTTCCCCTTCACCCCCC